>NC_081350.1:37457583-37678642 GCF_029784015.1 Lycium ferocissimum | reverse complement strand
TTTAAACATCTTTTTAATCGATTGAATAATGCCCCCTATCGTGTTTAATAGTTAAATCTGTTTGGTGCCTAGATTAGCTTAGTTCGAAGTCTTGCACAGATCTTTTTATCCCGTTAAGTATGATTATGTATTAATTAGCTTTAGTTTGTTTAGAACACTTATGCGTTGGTTCGCTTAGCAGCATGCTTACTTGATGGCTTAGATTAGTTATGTTCCGGTCACACATGCTTATATGTTGGTTTTTTTTTTTTTTATTGCGGAGTCTCTGGACTATGTCCAAATATTTGATGTTTGGTTAGACCTCTTGCTTGTTTTAGGATTTGATCGAGTAATAACGTGGTAAATTTGTTCGGCATGATGTTGTGTCACTTCGTACGTTTGTCCGGCATGTATATCTTTTTTCGAAATTAAGTACGTTGTTATTTTGGAACCTTATTTTGTTGGTCATGTTCTTTGTTTTCTACATGATGTATGGGTAATTAAATTCTTATTCTTGCTCCCACCATGATTGAGTGTATATTCCCCGAACAAGAGGATTTGGTTGCTTTAATTTCCTTTGGGATTTGACTGCATTACCTATATGTGAAGGACTTGAGAAAATTTGTGTCATTTACATCATGCGTATATCATTGCCCTACGTTGTTTGTTTCTTTTCTTTCTTCCCTCAGATACAAAGCATATTTGAGTTCACTACTCTTCTTTGAGTTATGATATTTTGTATCCTTGCAGTATCTAGACTCGTACTAATCTTTTCTTTTGTTTTGTGCATGACATCTCGCATACGAGTCCGGGGGACTCGTCATCTCCCGCATTCGGTGTTGGGCTAAAGCCCAACGTATCTCTCGAGTCAGCCCACCCGCAGCCACAAATAGAAAACAAAAAATGCGGAAAGACTCCAATAAACGAGGGAAAGCCCGCGAGCGGCAATAGAAAGAATTTATTGGGCCTAAGCCCAATAACGTGAACGATTCGCGAGTTGGGCTGAAAATGGGCCGATTTATTTAATTTTCTTCCTCTACTTTATTTTATTGTTGGGTATATTTTGATTTTTGGCTTTGTATGACTAACCTTATCTTATTTTATTTTCTTAATTTAGATGAACCTTAGCGAATTAGTGGGTTTTAGTTTAATAACGGGTAGTTAAGTTAAAGGGAAATTAATAATTAGTACCATCAGTTTCCTTTCTTCTATTTATGATTAAAACTATTTATAGTATTTACAATATTTGTTTTCATTAGAATAGTTAATTTTTTCAAAATAGCATTATTACATATGTTGAGCTCAGGAATCATGATTTGTTATTACTATCTTAAAAAATTAAAATGTCATCCATATGCAAAGATGAATTCAAATGTATTTTAAACATTTTAGATTAACCCGTTTATACATTTCTTTTAGCCAAATACAGTTAAATAGATTTAAAGAAAAGAAAGAAGACCTATGCCTTTTTCATCATATTAAAATAAGTCTAGGATTTTCTATTCATATAATATAATTTTTAGTTCGCATTTGCTAAAATCTTCTTTTCGAAAATTATTATGCATAAGTAAATTATTGTATTTTCCACAAGTATTATCATCATTATATTTTCCTTCAAAATCTTAATAACCTTTATAAATTTTATTTTAAAATAGCATTTAAAGACATCTTTCATGCAACTTATTATTTTTGTAAATCCTATTTTTAACAACATTATTACATTTTTCTTCAAACTTTAGCAATATGAGTAAGTCATTTTTAGCTTTAATTAATTAACCTAAGTTTGGCCGGATAACCGTAAGTTAACGGATCTGAGGATGCCTAACCCCTTCCCTTTAGGATAATATAGAACCCTTACCTAGAATCACCTTTGGTTAATCATTAACTATTAACGGAGGTTAGTTTTACCTTAAGTTAATAATTAGGTGCCCTAATTCACCTTAGAATTAATTAGGTGGCGACTCCTTAAAATCAATTAATAGGAATCACCAATACGTCATACTCCTAATTTTGATCCCGGTTAAAATGGGGTATAACACACAATTCTTCTCAATATGACCCATTTTTTTACAGAATCTGCATTGAATAGATGGCTTTCCTTTGAACCGCGTCCTTTTCTTGATGGTTGGTTCTTTTACAATGGTTGCAAGGTTGAAACTTCCCTTTCATTGAAGATTCCTTCATGTTTTCCCCTTTGCTACTTTATCTCCTTCCATCCTTTTATTGTCCTTCGCAGGCTGCTTGCCTTTATGCTTTGCTTGAAATGCCACTTTGCTACTTCTTCATCTCTTATACTTGATCTTTGTTCTTAGGCTTGCAACTTGCTGATCGATTCTGCTTTTGATAAAGTTTTCAAATCACAAGATTCCTCTATTAGCCGAAATCTTGGACTCGAACCTTATTTAGTAAGCTTATCATCATCTTCTCCACCACCTTTGAATGCGGAAAGACTTCGTCCAAACAATCTGATTTTATTCCTGATCTCCAAAATTTTGGCGAGTAGTCTTTCACAGTATCTCCTTCCTTCATCCTTAACATCTCAAATTCTCTTTTGAGAGTTAGGAGTTTGACGGAGTTTTCACTCTGTCACTTGGTGAACTCCTTTAGCTTCTCCCATGCTTCTTTAGGTGTCTCACAAGCCATTATTCTTGTGAAAATCACTTCTGAGAGTGCTGAATGAAGACATGTCAGAGCCTTTGGTATCTGACATTATGAACATTTTAAAACTTTAAAACTTTTATGAACATTAAAAAATCACCGGACTAGCACAAGCAGCATTATGAACATTTTAAAACTTTTAGCACTTTATTCAGTTCAAATCAACCAACCTGGATAGTATATATACACATACATTTTGTGGCATTAATCATTTAATGTTCGCAACCATGAGTATAATTCTTTCAAATGGTACATATCACAAATGTTACCGTGCACAAAAATTGGAAATTTTAAAATCAAGAGTCATAATGCATCAACAACCCACAACTTCAACCCTAATTCCCAAAGGCCTCAACCACCTTACCGTCAATATAAGTCCAAATATACAAAGTTTATACCTCTGTGCATTCTGAATATACTAATACTACTGGAAGAGTCTAACAGTTCTCTCTCATTAATTTTTTTTTCCAACATTCTATTATTATTATTATTATTATTATTATTATTATTATTATTATTATTATTATTATTATTATTATTATTATTATTATTATTATTATTATTTTTACATAAACACTTTTTTTGTAGTTCCTGATTCTCAACTTTTTATTTCAAATAATAAAACCAAATTTATTCCAATATATTATACACACTGTGAATAATCTTCTCTCTGGTGCTCTTTTTTGTACAATTCAGAACTCAGAACTCAATATGTATACGTTGCGAGGTGCTGAGAAGAAAACTTCGTCGAGAAGCCAAAAGGGTTTTAAATTTAGTGTGTGTGTCATGGATTTCCTGAGATTTGGTTAAATGGCGTTCTCACCCTTCTAGATTTGAAAAGTTCAATATGGTACTAAATATTGGTTTTTCTTTTTATAAAACGTCTGGTATCTACTGACACGATTAATTCAAATTCAACGTCATGTGTGTTACCAGAAAAACAATATGTTGTGTGTGAGCCATTAAGGGGGAAAGAGCTCTCGACATGAACTTCTCTATTCCTAGTACTTGGATCAGAAACTTCTAATTAATGATGGAATGATTTCATTAAGGATGGAATTGTTTATGCAGTGGCAGATGTACATGGGGACATGAATTCACGTACACCTATGGTTCTCTCTCTAGACCGTGTATAGTAAATTATAATGTTATATTTTCTCAAATATATTTGTTATTATTTGTTGTTTCTTTACTTTTGTTGTTTCTTATTCTAGATTGCTTTTATTTGCTTTTTTTTTTTTGAGCTGAGGGTCTATCGGAAACATACGTCCCAAGATAGGGGTAAAGTCTGCGTACGCTACACCCTCTCCAGTCTCCACTTTTGAAATTACATTGAGTATGTTATTGTTGTGTACATGTGTATACACAAATTTAAAGAGTCATATGATGTAATTATTATTGGAACACCTTTACAAGTAAGGTTGGTGTTAAAGCCTCACTTTCTTTTGTGTTTTTCCTTTTTTTTTTTTTTTTTTAAATGGCTAACAATAGTGATTTTGGTTATCGACTGTAGTTGGTGGTGGTTTTAATTGGTGTGGGTGGTTGTAGGTGCCAGTTAGTAGTTTTAGCTTATGAGGGTGGTTGTCGGTGCTAGTTGGGGGTGGCGGTTGATTATTGCGATAGATGGCAATATATATTGATGGTTAATGATGGTGATTGTTTATAGCGGTAGTGATTAGTGGCTATTATAGTGATGGTGGTTGATAGCCCAACTATGACTAAGTATTGTGGTTATGAGCGGTGGATGCTGATAGTTGATGGCAGCGGCAACAACAACGAACAATCAAGTGGATGAAATAATGATAAAATGTCATTTTTACTTAAATCCTTAATGTATAACATCTTAACAATATTAAAGTTTTATTATCAATTTTAATCATTAAGATTTATTCAATCATTTATGTGGTTATAAAATATAAAAAGAAAGGGTACTTATAGTGATTTTGATCTGAATAATTAAGATTAATATCATGTTTGGCCAAACATCTAAAATCAGCTTATTTTGAAAAGTTTTTTTCAAAAAAGTACTTTTGGTAAAAAGTAGTTTGTGTTTTACCAATTAATGTAAAAAATATTTTTGAGCAGCAATTAGTAATTGACCAAATCTTTAAAAAATGTTTGTAAGTGTATGTTTCTCAAAAGTACTATTCAAAAAAGTGTTTATGAGGAAAAACTACTTTTTTAACTTCCTTCTACTCACAAAAACACCCTACTTTTTAAAATGCTTCTTCTACTCACCAAAAAAATCTTCATTAAGTGCACCATTTTAAAAAAAAAAAAAAAAAAAAAAAAATTATGAGCAAACACCTCACTTTGTTAAAATAAGTACTTTTTGAGAAAAATAAAAAAACTTAGAAAGAAAAATAAACTTTCTTGAATAGTTAAATGCACCACATAGCTATAGATTTAACAAAATCACTTGATAACATATATTTAAATAATTAAAATTCAAACCTTCATTAAGTGCTAACAAATATGTAAGGCAAAATCCCATTTCTTATGATCTCAAAAAAAAATTATGAGCATGTTTGATGTTAACTAAAATAGTTATGTGTCAAATATCAAATACTTGAGGGAAAAAAAAAACTTAGAACAGAAAACACCCACAACTTTCTTGAATAGTTAGAATGCCACCACATAGTTTTCATTTCAAACAATTGCACTCACAAGTCACAAACATGAATAATTTTCTATGCAGACTTCAGCTTCAACCCCAAATTTTCTGTAATTAGAATTAGAGGGTTGATCCGTGGCGTATAGTGAAATGAAGTGTAAATCGATAGCGTGTATATGGTCAGGTTCACCGCCGGTCCATAAAGTGACCGCTGTTGCGGCACTCAATAATCCTCCCACTCTCTATACCGGTGGTTCCGATGGGTCCATCATCTGGTGGAATATCTCTTCTACGGTAAAATTACTTTCTTCTCCTCCTATTTATACTTTTAACCAATGGTTGAAATCTATTGCTCACATTTTTCAGTTCAATTACGACGTCGTACGTATTCTAACTGATTGCCATTTTCTTTGCGCTTTACTGACTGATTGCGATATCGCATGGTGTAGCCAATGGTTGAAATCTGTTGCTTACGTTTCAGTTCAATTATGACGTCGTATATGTTGTTAGCTAATTATGATCTTCTTTTTGCTTTACTGAGTGATTTAGCTTATTTGTGATCTTTCCTATGCTGCAATTGGTGATAGTTATCACTTCTATCTCAATATAGTTGTGTCATTTTGCTTACTTAAGTTAAAAGAAGAGATCTATAATTGACCCGCAAGGGTGGTTGAGCATGGGGTTTTCATAATGGAGGTCTCAGGTTCAAGACCCCTTGCCTACGATAGCAGGGGATTTGCGCCTGGGCCGAGCTCATCGCACTGGGCTTGCCTAGTGCGGGTTACCTCTCCTTTGTGGTTTGCGACCCATTCTCTTTTAACATTGTATATATAGTATGATTCTTGCAACTCATGATATCTTAATTATTAAAAAAAGTGAAGCAATTTATGTCTGATTGAGCTCATACCTGAAATGAGATGAGCGAAATTGGATGGAGTAAATCATTGTGATAATTTGTGCGATTTTTTTTTTTGGGCGAACAAGGTAATCGTAAACTAACATTAGATCTTTGATTCTTTTCTTAGTTGTGGTATTTGTTAAGGTTCAAGTTTATGAGCTCTTCTGTTTTTCTTTTCTATTTTTTTCCTGCCTCAGGAAATCACACCGGTTGCCATGCTTTGTGGTCATGTTGCTTCGATAGCAGATCTAGGGATATGTGTTCCTACTACAGTTTTGGGAGATGGGAAGTTAGATGATTCAAACAATGCGGTATCAACTTCTAACTCATCTAACTGTGGTGCATTATTAAGTGCATGCACTGATGGTGTGTTGTGCATTTGGAGCAGAGCCAGTGGACAATGCAGACGTAGAAGGAAAATGCCTCCCTGGGTGGGGACGCCATACTTAATTCGACCATTTCCCGAAAATCGTAGATATGTATGTATAGCTTGTTGTTCTTTTGATCATGTTCATTTATCCGATCACCACCCACCTCGTTCTGCTGAGAAAGGTGAAGCATTTGCAGATAGAGACTCACAGCATGCAAAACCGGTAAAGTGCACAGTCGTTATTGTTGATACGTATACTCTTGCTATCGTCCAAACAGTTTTTCATGGGAACTTATCAATTGGGCCTTTGAAATCTGTGGCTGTAATTTCGTCCTTTGGGGATGTATTGACTGAGTCAGTGATGATGGTTGATTCTTTTGGTAAATCACAATGTATACCAATATTAAAGGAGTGTGATTCAAGCACAGAAAACATGACCGCCAAGAGCAATTTCTCTGATGCGGGCAAAATGAATTGGGTAAATGGGTCAAAGGACAGGGGACCTCTGGTGGCATTTGCAAATCGTGGGCCGGTTTCAGCTTTTGTATTTGGTACATGCTGCATATTTAGTTTATTAGAGGATCGGAGTTCCGTGGGAGAGATATCTTTCTCAGATGATCTGCTCTCTATCGAAGGAAAGTCACATGCCATTGGTGGCATGTTTGTTGGACATGGTAACAATCTGCTTGATTCTGAAGATTCAGATGCCACATTCATTGAAAAATTTGCTGTATGGAATAGTAAAGGAGCGGCCATAGTATACAGGATATGTTACTCAGGTAATATCTTCAAATATGAACCTTTTGCTGCTATCCCAGTCATTTCTCGGGAGTCTAGCATGAGCTTATCTATCTCTTTCGTGCAAGTGAACAACTATCTTTTCCGTGTCGAATCAATTTGCTTTCCTATCAATGAATTATCGATTTGGAAACCTCGTGTGACATGTTGGGTACTGCCTAAGCTGCATGACAAAAACGAGATAAATTGTCAGGAATGCAGACTTTCTGGTGAAGGTAGAATATTTGATGATTGGACTCATAACCAGAATGCCCCTGAAAATGAGATTCTTAGGCAGGTTGTTGAAATAGACACAACAGGTGGGAAGGACGAAATAACTTCCTGGCAAGATGCAGCTTCTTGTTCCAAAGCTATTGATGAAAGGGTTTTAAATATCCACAAAAATGGAACTTATGAAAGAAAAGAGCTAGTGTCTTCTTCAATGGTTATTTCTGAAGAGTATGTGCCTTTGGCTATTGTATATGGGTTCTATAACGGTGATATAAAAGTTGTTCGATTTGATATGTTCTTTGAAGGATTAGATTTTCATGGTCAAAATTCATATCCCGATACAAAAGCACATGCCACTCAACATTATCTCTTGGGGCATACAGGAGCTGTACTGTGTTTGGCTGCACAACGAGTTCTGATTAGATGCCAAGGAGGTAGCTACAGATATGTTCTACTCTCAGGAAGTATGGACTGTACTATTCGTGTGTGGGATCTTGACTCCAGCAGTCCCATAGTTGTAATGCATCAACATGTTGCTCCAGTTCGCCAAATAATTCTTCCACCATCTCAAACAGAACGGCCATGGAGTAATTGCTTCCTATCTGTTGGGGAAGACTCATCTGTTGCCCTTTCTTCACTTGATACCATGCGTGTAGAGAGAATGTTCCCTGGCCACCCATATTATCCCGCAAAAGTTGTGTGGGATAGTAGAAGAGGATACATAGCATGTCTCTGCCCAAACCAAACAGGAACATCTGATGCAGATGTTTTGTACATTTGGGATGTAAAATCAGGTGCTCGTGAGCGGGTCCTTCGTGGAGCTGCTGCTGTGTCAATGTTTGAACATTTCTGCACAGGAATTGACAGAGATCTCCCTGGTGGCAGTATGATAAGTGGAAATACTTCAGCTTCTTCATTGCTTTTTCCTGTTACTGATGAAACCAAGTCTCCACCACCTCAGTCACAAACTCGGGGAAAGGGGATTTCTTCATCAAATATATCCGTTAGTACAAGCATGTCTGGAAGTACTACAGGATCTAATCGATCTGCATTGCCTTCCTTGCAAATCAGAAAACAACCTGTTAAAGGCGCTTGTCCTTTTCCAGGAGTTGTCGCTCTGTCTTTTGATCTCACATCTTTGATGTCTCTTTGTCAGAGAGATGATTACTATAAAACTGAGAGTTCCAATCTGAATAAAAACCAAGTGAAAGAAATGAGGGTTGAGTCTCCCATTAAGAGGACTAATTTCAGTGATCAGGAAACTGGCATCCCTAGTTCCAGTGATCAGAGCATCAATGATAAATCTGATGGTGTTTCCATTCAATCTGCAAGAGATCCTGAATGGATGTTCTTGCTTGAACAATGCCTGCTTCAGTTCAGCTTGTCTATTTTGCACATATGGAATGTGGACCCTGAACTTGATAAATTGCTAGTAACTGAAATGAAGCTAAAAAGACCACAGAATCTTCTCGTAGCTCCTGGTCTCTTGGGGGATCGAGGGTCGTTGACTCTGACATTTCCTGATTACACTTCAACTCTGGAGGTACTTTGAGCGTTTTGCTAGCTTTAGATTAATACGAATTTCACTCTCCCCCCCACCAAAAAAAAAAAGCACTTCTCCTCACTTCTTTGCCTCTAACAAATTAAAATTGACATACAGCTTTGGAAATCATCATCAGAGTACTGTGCAATGAGATCTCTAACGATGGTGTCCCTTGCCCAACATATGATTAGCTTGTCACATTACTTTCAGGCAGTCAGCAGGTATGAGATTTTTGTGGCATTCTTTCTGGCTACTGTATGTTATGACTTAAATCAAGAAAAAGTGAAGACTCTCGCATCTGCAGCTTTTCTTACTATTTCTTGTGTCCTACTGGGTTTTCAGCAACATCTTTTAGAGAAATGTTGTGTCAAAGTCGACCCACTCTCTTTATCTGCATTACATAGATGTAGTGTCATCTGGCATTTCATTGTAGAAGCCTAATGTTTCACCGAACTCTTATAACACTACTGTCGTAGTGATATTTGTCTTTTCCAGTTCTTTGTCAGCATTTTACATGCGGAGCTTTGCCGAGAAAGTTTCTGATATAAAGCCTCCCCTGCTTCAGGTAACAAATCATCTGAGTAGTTCTTTTTTCCTTTTTTGGGGTGCGGGTGGTGGGTTAAAATTCCTGCTGAACTCTATTTTGGATATGGATATAATCAAAGTTCTTTTTTCCTTCTTGAGGGCCATGCGAAGGATCATAAATAATTACCTTGAGTTAGGGTCTTGTTTTGGCATATCTGATCCCCTTCCATGAGAAGCAAGAGAGATGCCGTCAGACTCCTTTTTTTATAATGCTTTCTTCTGCACCACTCATTTCTGTACTCCATTTGAATTTTCTTCCATACTACGAGCAACCCATAACCATAGTGTCAATGAAGTCCATCTGAAGGTGTGCCTGAGTTATTATTCATGTTCCTTTTGAATTTTCCTCAGTACTAGAACGCAAAAATATTCGGAAGCTTGTCTCTGTTTTGCTTTTCTATTTGCAAGGTTCTTAATTCAAGGCTAAGGACTGATACAAAATATATTTCTTGGTTGTAAGCAACTCCTCCTTCAGCAATGTAGTGCTCCTACACGTGCTATTATACCATGCATCAGTAGATCAGTGCCTTGAGTAGGTTTTTTTGACACGGATGTGATACTACATACTAGTATAAACCCTCCAAAACTCTTCCAGTTAGCCCCACAAAGAAAGGCAAAAAGAAAAGGAAAATAAAGGTTCCTTGCCTACGTTACATGACTGGCTGAGGTGATCACTTTTGTGCCTTTGGTGACTAGTCTGGGAACTTGTCAAGTACATTTTCACTAAAACTCAAGCCACAGGGGTGACGCTCTTCTCTCTCTCTCTCTCTCTCTCTCTCTTTTTGGGATATGGGAAAGCTTACTGGTGGTGTTCGTTTCTTTGTTGCAACGGTTTGATACATTGGTTCTTTGGGATGTCTTGTGTTTAACTAATCAATCTCGGCAAAACTATTTGTTAATGGTTTGAAATCTCTGTTTTGAAGCTTTTGGTGAGCTTTTGGCAAGACGAGGATGAGCATGTTAAGATGGCGGCACGTTCATTATTTCATTGTGCTGCTTCACGAGCCATTCCACTTCCACTACGCAGGGATAATCTAAGAGATAATGAGAATGGAGTATCACCAATTAAAAGCTATGATTCAGTCCCAGCGCAAGAACCCAGCAACTGCTTGAGGGATGACAGACAAATTGTCACTGAAGGGAACTCTGAGGACGAAGAATCTGAAATAAGATCATGGCTAGAATCATTTGAAATGCAAGATTGGATTTCATGTGTTGGGGGCACGAGCCAAGATGCAATGACATCTCATATAATTGTCGCTGCTGCATTGTCTGTTTGGTATCCCAGTCTTGTGAAACCAAATCTTGTGGGCTTGGCTGTTAATCCATTGGTGAAATTGGTTATGGCAATGAATGAGAAATACAGCTCCACTGCCGCAGAAATTCTGGCAGAAGGCATGGAAAGCACATGGAAGGCATGCATTGGTTCTGAAATACCGCGCCTTATTGGGGACATATTCTTCCAAATTGAGTGTGTCACTGGTGCATCCGCTAATACACCTGCCAAGAATCCATTTACATCTGTTAGAATTCGTGATACTTTGGTTGGAATTCTTCTCCCTAGTTTAGCAATGGCGGATGTCTTGGGATTTCTGAATGTTATAGAAAGCCAGATCTGGTCCACCGCCTCTGATTCGCCTGTTCATGTAGTAGCCCTCATGACTATAGTTAGGGTTGCACGTGGTTCTCCGAGAAACTTAGTTCAATATCTTGATAAGGTTTGTTAAGATACTACTTCTTTATTGCTAAATTGAGTGGATCTTGAAGAGTTAGCTATGTGCACATCGAAAGTAGTAAACAGAAAATGGGTTGCAGACAAATGTTATATCTTTTTTTTTTTTTTTTTTTCTCTCTTTCTGTTGATAAGTGAATTTGAGATATACCATGTAATAACAAGACAAATGTGCTTCTAGTGCTGAAGCATTTCTAAAAAAAATAGCATGTCTAACACCTAGATAGATTTGCAGGTGGTTACTTTCATTTTACGGACAATAGATCCTGGTAACTTAGCCATGCGAAAAACTTGCTTGCAAAGTTCAATGGCGGCATTGAAGGATTTTGCACGCATATTCCCTATGGTGGCACTAAATGATCCAGCGACACGATTAGCTATTGGAGATGCGATTGGAGAGGTTAACAGTCTAAGCATTCGGGTATATGACATGCAAAGGTTAGTTAACAGTACAACTGAATATTATGGTAGCCATACGAGGAGTTTCTTTTCCTCTTTACTCTAGTTATATTTAGTAACAAACATTCTGGAACACAGAACTAGAAACTTCATTTAGAACCATTATGTGGTATAAACTAAATAATTTGTATTTTTTTTTCCTTTTGAGTATCCTTGGTTGTCAATATTAAGCATGCTATTTAGTGTATCATATTGTAGAGTCTTCTTTTCTCATGAACGATAGCTTTGTAGACCTTTCTTTTTTGAGATAAGAAACTATAGCTTTGTGTTTGATCGATTTCCTTCTATAATCTATGTTCTTTTTAAGAACTTCAAGGGTTTGCTATGTCCAATCCCAGTTTAAAGCTTTTCTTTGGTTTCTCTCTAACAAAGCATGTGAGGCACGGGTTAGGGGCACATCACGGGTTTGAACTCTGCTGCAGAAAAAAAACCTGCTATTTAAGTGGAGCAGGGTAGAGGGCAGCGGGCCCATTACCTACTGAGTTTTGAACTGTGGCACCACTGGCCATGGGGGATTTCTCTGTAAAAAAAATGGCTTTAACATGGATTGAAGTAAAATCCCTTCATTGTCTACTTCTGACCCTGTCAAGATCTGTGTTTGGGGACCTGATTTCTGTGATTGAGAGCACCTAGGTAATGTGAGATCTGTTATTCATCTAAATGCTTGTAATATTGATTCTGTTTTGAACCCTAATGCAGCATCACAAAAATAAAAGTCTTAGATGCAAGTGGACCTCCAGGATTTCCCAGTTTGCTTGGAGGAGCTTCAGGAATGACTGTGACTACTGCAATATCAGCTCTTAGCTTTTCACCGGATGGAGAGGTATCATACAAGATGAACTGTTTCACATGATCTTCCTCTTTAAGCTCATTTTTGGGAAGTTGCCAATGTTATTGTGCAAGTTTTGTTGCATGCATGGGTTTGTTATCCATTTATTTGGCACAATGATGCTCTACCACCTTCTTTGAGAGATTGTGTCCACTGTCTATCCAAGAGTTTCATACAATGTTGTTTTACTTGTAGGGGCTAGTTGCTTTTTCTGAGACAGGGTTGATGATAAGATGGTGGTCCTACTCCTTGGGATCTGTGTGGTGGGAGAAGCTTAACAAGAATCTAGTTCCTGTGCGGTGCACTAAACTGATTTTTGTTCCACCTTGGGAGGGATTCTCGCCTAATGCTAATAGGTCAAGCATAATGGCAAGTGTATTCTCTAAAGATGGAGATGCTAACTCGCAGGTATGCAATTCTGATGCACTTCTTATGACTAGACATTAGTTCTTATATTGAATAAGCATTGTTATGCTGCTATCGTATAGATTCTTATGTCTCCAGTGATGAATGTGCAAGACAGATTTGGTTTTGGACTTCTGTCAAATTCCAAAAATATATCTGGTACTCCATTATCCTGCCTTATTTGTTGATCATCTTTCATTGCAGGGGAACTCCAATGCATCGAATGAAATGGACAGATTTAAACAGCTTCTTCATAATATTGATCTTTCTTATCGAATAGAATGGGTTGGTCAACGAAAAATAAAACTCACCCAACATGGCCGTGATTTGGGCACTTACCAGCTATGAGAGCCCCGTGCTATACTAAAATTCCAACTCATTTTGAGAAGGCAAAGTTCCGACTCTCCAGTTTTCTATGGTAGTTTTGGATCGGTTGTTAGCTTGGGCTGCACATATGCCTTGCTCTCAAGTTGATGTTTCACCAACATGAATAGTTTCTTACTTTTTGAACCGCATTTACGCTGAGAGGAAATTCTGTTCGAAGCAGCCAGACCAGTAGATGAGTGCATGTACACAGTGCATTTGGTCGGTTCAGTGGTGGTAATTATAACCTCTAATGATATGAATGTCGAGTTTCCAACAATTTTGCGCTTCTCCCCCACTTTCATCTTCTGTTTAGTTTTTAGGGGGTGGGGTTGGCAGCATTGGGGTGGAGCAGGATATTGACTTGCATGTCTTGTACAAGTAATTGAGTTCGAAAATGTGGGGAAGTTTTTTACCTGCTTATTAGTACAGCTAGTACAGATGTAAATCAATAGCTCTGAAGTCGATAGTTTTTGTATATTTCCATTGATTGATCTTCGTTGGTTCTCGATGAGCTTTCCTTTCGGCACATCTACACGAAATAAAAAAAGTTTACAAACTTGGAGAACAAGTCATCTATCCCAGGATTAATGTTGTTGAACATATGCTATCTCTCAGTTGATTGGTCATTGGTGCCCTTCGTTTATTAACGATTTCTTCTACAACAGCTAGTTGCTTTGAATGTGTCAAATTTGAGGACCAAAAGCACTTCCTTTTTGTTGCCTCAGAATTTTAAGATGCATGACAAAAAGTTGAAATGCATGCACGAGAAGGAGAAACACTTCTCACGGATTCTTATAATTTTTTTTTTTGATAATCATGGTGTCTATGCTAAGCTTGTTTGCACTTCGACTAATTTCATGGGCACTTGATATCTCTCACCAATACAGATATCAGTTAACTATATTTACCATGGTTTGGTCAAGTGGAAGAAATCACCTAGAGCCTGTTTGGAAAGCCACCTGGTAATTGGAATTGGTGTAATTACTACCCTAGTAATTACACAGCCTAGTAATTACAACGACCTGGTTGTTTGTCATAACGTCATAATTACAAGCGTGTTGTTTGTTGCACATGTAATTACAAAGCTTAGTTTAATTTAAAACTAAAATAATTATAAAAAATTTAAAATTAATATTTAAAAAATATGTGCCTTTATAAATGATATTAAATTAGTTATTTAATAATACATTGTTTCTTGAAAATATGTTAATTAATAATCATATATTTGTAATTAATATTGTAAAAAATAATTGATATACAATTTCAAATTAATAATATTTTAATTTTAATTGATTATAAAAATTAAAAGCATACCTTTTTTGTGAGAACATCATAGGATTGGATGTTTGACAAAAAAAGAATATTTATCAATATAATGCCATAACACTATTCAAATGTTTGACAATAATTCTATCAACTCAGAAAAGTGAAAAATAAACAACATGCAATGTGAAATAACAAGTCAATAGTACTAAAGCAAATATTTTTAAAATCGAAAATATAGCCTAAATTCAAAATCCGAAAGAATATTTTTAACATACTACTCTTATGTCAAATTCTAACGTTACATAAGTAAGTTTCTACGTAACATAAATAAATACTCCTATAATTCAAAGGAAATGGAAAAATATAAGTCAATAACCTCATTCATAACGAAATTCTACTTTAATAACGTCACTTTTTATATGCAAGTTTGCTAATGACTCATTCTTTCTAATATTAAGATATGTAGTTTCAAAAATTAGTATATTAACATGGTTATGCTAAATGAATAAAATAAAAAATAAAAAAAAATACGAGCAATTACATGGAACCACAAGAAGTAAAAGTTGGGAATGAGAAGAAAGGAAATAAAATATAAATTCTATAAAAAGAAAAATATATTTTAAAAAATACAAATGATGAAAAAGTAAAAATAAAAAAAATTAAATAATACAAATAAAAAATAAATTAGAAAAGAAAAGAAATAAAAAAATAAAAAATAAATTAAGTAATAGAAATAAAAAATAAATTAAAAAGGAAAACAAATTAAAATAAAACAAAAAAGAAATAAACTAAAAAGTAACCCTCTAATTACAGGGTGTAATTACACTCTCCAATTTTCAAGGGTGGGCTGAGAATTGGGTGTAATTACACCCTGTAATTATAGGGTTACTTTTTAGTTTATTTCTTTTTAATTTTATTTTAATTTCTTTCTGTTCTTCTTTGTTTCTTTTTTGTATCGGAATGCCCGCATATTTGAGAGGGTGTAATTACACTCTCCAATTTTCAAGGGTGGGCTGAGAATTGGGTGTAATTACACCCTCTCAATTACACCAAATTCCCACTTAACTGTGTAATTACCTGGTCAAATAAACAGGCCGAACTGTGTAATTACACTCAATTCTAATTACCTGGGTGGCTTTTCAAACAGGCCTCTAGTGAGTGTTCTTTTTGTCGCACCTAATCGGGAAAGACGTTCAATGAAATGATGCTGTCATTAATGTTCCGGCGTAAAATTTCAATGATGCAAAGTAACAAGTGAAAATTTTAATAGGATAAACTGCTAGTCCCTAAGTCATTAAAAACAAATTTACAAGAAATTGTTGTAGAATGCAGTTCTTTGGTTCATATGAATACATAACATGGTGACATTAGAAACGATCGCTTCTTCTCGACTGTATGGTATCGTAATTTACATTTCTATACAGAATTGTACATTTGACTTGCTACGTATGATCATCAGCACAATGAAACACCAACATATGTTACGTTACTTTTCAATTTGAGACATTTAGATAACATCCCATTTACTATAATTAGTAATACATATTTAGAATCTAGAGAGAAACTGAAGTTGTTTTAGAAGTGGACTTAATGTCTCCATTAGCTTCTCACAAGGGTGATTGTGAATGCCTTCATAAGTTGTCACCACAATGCTTGTATCCTTTGAAAGTCTTTGAATTTGTTTTTTCACATTGCATGTATGGTGTGTACATCGATAGTAACTCCTGTTGCCAAAAAAAAAAAAAGGAGTAGCGAACATTTTTACTAAAAGGAAATAATGTTATATCAAGAGATGCTGTTGAATTCAAAGTATGAGAAGTAATTATATCTAACACTTTCTTCTTGACGTAGTACTATGGCATGATCAATATGAACAATTGGACAGATTTGCAACAATTTATAAAGCTCATTCTCATGAGAAGGTGAACAACCTAATTCGTCGAAATAAACAATGCAAACATGGCCGAGAGAGAAACTGAGAGTTCTTTTTTTTTTTTTTTGGGGTGGGGTGGGGGGGGGGTTAAAGTAACATCATATTAAAAATTAAATAGTCATTACATTCAATAGTAGTGCTCCGAAGAGCAAAGAAATTTTCAAAGCAAGCCAAAATAGTTACTCATTTATGCCATCGCCCCTTAATAAAAATGACTCATCCATGCCATATTTCAAACGTTTCTAGTAAAGAAACTGATAGTTATATATATATATTTTATTATATATATATATATATATATATATATATATATATATATATATATATATTATAAAATGGCGTTAATAAAAAAAAAGACATTTTGTAACAAGTGATGGCATAAATGAGTCAAAATATTGAAAGAAAATGAGCCATTTCCTATAGCATGGCATAAATGAGCCATTTTTTTTTGTTGCCAAATGAGCCACACTATTGTATTGAGCCATTTCCGATAGTTGGATGACATATTTGAGCCTTTTCCGAAAATTAAATAGTCATTACAAATAGTAGTGCTCCGAAGAGCAAAGAAATTTTCAAAGCAAGCCAAAATGTTACGAGTACCAGCTAAAACATTTCTAGTAAAGAAACTGATAGTATATATATATATATATGTTATATATATAAAAAAATATATATATATATGATTGTTTACTACACTACAAGAAAGAAAACATTTGTTAATTTTTTTTTTTGCCATAGTAAAAGATCGTTTTTGCAAAAAGTATTTTTGGCAACAACAACTTTTTTGTTGTTGCATGAACTTTTCCCATCGGTTGTTATTGCAATGACGTTTTTGTTGTTGTCAAAAGTACTTTTTGCAACAATAGTCAATACTATGACAACAAAATTAAATTGTTTGGCAACCAAAAAAAAGTTCATTTTTAAAAGTTTTATCATATGTATGCCAACAATAAAACTAAGTTGTTGCCAAACATTGAATTATGCCAACAATATTATTTTTGTTGCCAAAGAGTTGTTGCCGTTTCTGTACTTTCTTGTAGTGCTATTCGATTGTAATAAATATTTTTGTGATTCAAACTCGTTTTTGAAACAATGAAGCAAAAAGAAAGGATCCAGGATGTATTGAATTCGATCTTAGACGGTTGAAATACGAAAAGAAATGCGAATTATAGGAATAACAGGTCTTATATTAAAGATGGCACCATGATAGAATGAATATGTCATTGTCTAATTAACATGTTCTAAATTGTCAATGATTTTTAAAATGTTTGTTCAACTAGAAAAGTTCAAGAAATATTCAACAGCGAGACTTAAAACCATTAATCGTTTACATCAAAAGATTATTTGCAAAACGAAATTGCATTTCCATAATATCGAGACTCATATATGGCTTTTCTTGGATCATCTGTCAAGAGGAAAAGATAAAGATAGTTGAAAAAAGAGAAGATACTCTTGCATGTTTTACTTATGAAAATATAATCTAATCAATTCACTTTTCTTTGTTTTGAATGATGTGTTTTATGTTTCGCTGTTATATATATATTGGAGATACTGAAATACTATATATCATAATTTGGTTAATTTAGTATTCATCAGAGATGAACTGAATGAATCATCTATTTTGCATAACCGTATTAGAATTTTGACCTAAGCGCATAAAAAGTTGGATATAACTTCTGAAATAACATCTTAATTAAAGCGTTAATTACAAAGCTTGGAGGTTGTACATTTATAATATACATTATGATTTTTATATAATATTTATTTCACATAATACATAAAATAACCAGAAAAGAATATGTAAATCATTACGGCGTAACTCAGGCCAAATGATGGTTCTCTTTAGGCATAAGCATGCTCCAAATACTATAGTTTTCAAAGAATAAACATAAAATGTACAAGCAGTTTATATGAAAATACTTTACACACTTTACTGTTTCATCTATTCTTTTTCTCTTTCGCATTTTAGATCTTTGATATTTTAACCCCAATTAAGACTTAATTCGGACTTGAATATAAGTTATTACCACTTTATTAGTTGCGCTTTCAGTTTGCAAACTAATTCAAATCGACTGTATAAATCATTTGTATCATTTCTTCACTCTTCAATATTCAGATGTTTTATCATAATTCATAACTCGATTATTTATACGCTGATCATTGTTACCACTCTAGCTATATCGGTATGTACACATATATACATCAACTTTCTTCAAAAAAAATGAAAAAAAAAAAAAAAATCACCATGCATGAATGGATACTTACCTTGGATGTGTGCTATTTTTGACAGCTTTTTGACCATATTTTCTCCACTTATATCCATCATCAAGAATATCCTCAGTGCTCCTTGTATGAAATGCAATCCTAGGTGGTACATATTTCCTTTTCCTAAATTTCCCTTTGTCTCTATGTAATCCACCATGTTGTTCTTGTAATTGTTGTCTAAATAGCCCACCATGTTGTCCTTGTAATTGTTGTTGTTGTTCACCAGCTTCCATCATAATATTCCTAGGATTTATCGACACGTTTGACATAGTTGCATTTTCCTCATGATGAGTCCCATTGTTATTAATAATTGAAGAGCCCGATAAAAGCCCTGCCCAATCAATATTATCACAACCAACTTGAGAGTTATAATTATTTTGCATTGGCAATTGATTAGGTTGTTCCATGAAGAAGTTGGCCGGAGATAGATCGTTTGAGAGTAATATTGGCGGTGGAAGAGGCGGAGGTGGTGGCGGCTCTTCGCCGGCGTTCATTGATGACGTTGTGTTATACTGCATTTGAGATTAAAAAAAAATGATGGTGTCGATCAAGATTTGCAAGAATGTTACAAAAAAATTATGTTTGAAATTTATAGATGAAGTTAGGTAATAGCCGTTGGACAGTTTTATATATGCTGTGAGAGAGATGGTTCTTAGGGTTAAGAGAATAGTGAGATCTTGGCTTGTACCCTTTGATAAAAGCCAACTACATTTTACCTAATAAATCTGTTCAACTGCCTTATTAGAAATGGTAGACGTGCCCAAAAAAAATGTTATTACCACCAAAACACGTCGTGTAATTATAACATGTTATTACTTTTTTTGTTTTTATTAATTTTCAGCCTATTTCTTGGTTAAGTACTGTAAAGCATGTATGCATGGGTTAGGTAGGAAGCTTAAGAGGTGAATGAAAACGTTGTACTTGAAAATATATTTAAATTTGTACATCCAAATTGTATTTCACTGTAGTTTTGGATGGTTAATACAAGAGTTATTAGTATCATAGATGAGAACTCAACTTTTACTTTATTTGCATTAGAGTCCCTAAATTAAGTTGTCTAACAAAAAAAATCAATCAAATTTACCTAAGTATCATAAAAGCTATATTAAACTATCTTTTGTAACAAAAAAATTACTCAATTGCCTAAATATAAATAGGAAGTTATACGTTGAATTACATATATTGTTTAACGAAATATTATAATTGGAATGATAATGAGCTCCAATGAATCGACATTACACCATAATTGGTTTAATGAACCAACTAGAAGGTTTGTGTGCACACTAAAAAGATCTTTTGGACCAAGAAGAGCATGACTCAATTATTGAGGGATTAAAAGTGAAAAACAAACCGAATAAAATGGTTACTAGTCAAGGCGTGCAAACTACCTTCGCCTAATTAGTGTTCGAGTTACCCTTCACTATTGCTGCCAGACTTTACACGGTCAATTATAGTGCTATAATTTTGGTTAATCAATTGCTAATTAAGAAGTTATGCCACATCCATTGACCATTTCTTTTACACAATTATTTGCAACAAAAAAAGAAAAAGACAAAAGCTTTCCATTGACGTAATAAAATTGACCAAGAGAGTTACAATATAGGTCTCCTTTACAGAAATCCAAATGAACTATGAAAGGGCATGATCCTAAGAGATTTGATAGATAAAATGCTACCGTCTCCTGATTATACCACTTAAAAAGATTTGATTTTTCTAGTTTCCTTTCCGGTATACTGTACTCGTATTAGAGACCCGATTAATCCTGCGCCACAAAAGTCTATAAAGAAGGAAATCACTCCTTATCAAGATTTTTTCACACGAGACCTCTAGTTAAGAATAAAGGGATCATATCCATCCCACCACAATCCTTGATGGTCGATTTGTCCCTTTATTATTGATTTATTGCATAGACTCTAAAATTGTCACACTTCCTACTACAATAATATTCGCATAAGTTTTTTTTTTTTTTTTTTTTTTTTTTAAATATTCGCATAAGTTGAGCGTGAAGTGGAGAATGGGCAATTCATGCGTAATAATCCTTGTAATGTATTATCCACTGCATAACTATTCTCATATTATTAATTTTCTGCCACCTGCACACGACATGTATGTACTATAATTCCTGTAGTATAATCCTTGCATAACGTGTTTTTATAAATATAGAATACAACATTTAAGAAAGTGGAGAATGGACATATATATTGTACATAAGGATATGGAACTCAGATATAACATACTGCATACAAATTTAAAGCTTCGAATATACTCGTTGAAAGCTTGTGAATATTAAAAAGAAAAAAACTCGTTGAGACATTTGAAGTTTAATTTGTCCAAATCTGCTTGGGATGCACTATTTGGAATATAATATTGGCAATTGGATAATTCACAAAAAAGCCAAAGGAAGATGAATTGCTGAATCAGACAAACTATGGAAGCAACGTGGAAATTTGTTCGACTCAATATTTAGTTAACCATAATCCTTGTCCAAATGCTATACTATATCCTAATCTAGCCATTTTTCTTTTCATGGTTTGTCTTTCTTGTTAGTATAGAACATACCAGTTCTTTACTCCATGACGTGTCTGCATATATAATCTGTTAAGTATGCATAGAGTGTTATTAATTAACCTGTATTCGAAAATAATTAAACTAGAAACAGGAAAAATAAACAAAGCAGATTCTGGAATTCAGAACAACATTATCTTAAAATATACTCCCTCTGTTTCAATTTGTTTGAACCTATTTCCTTTTTAGTCCGTGCCAAAATGAATGACCTCTTTCCTAATTTGGAAACAAATTCACTTTATGAATGATTTACAGGCACACAAATTTTCAAGGCTTATTTTGAACCACAAGTTTCAAAAGTCTTTCGTCTTTCTTAAATGTCGTGCCCAGTCAAATGGGTTCATATAAATTGAAACGGAGGGAGTATAAGGAATTAAATCGAGCCCACTAAATGCACAATGTGTCCTTAAGAAACTTATTCCCCTCAATGTACCCGAGGTTGTGGAATATATCCTCCCAGGATAGAACGATTTACTCACCGTAGTAGTTGTACTGCAAAATTTGGGTGAACAGTGAACTCACTCGAAGGCTGTAAATCACACGAGAATTTTATTTAGTGCAGAAGAAGAAGAGAGAGAAGAATATTAGAAATTTCATAAGGAAAAAAAATCTGAGGATCAACAGAATTTATAGCCATTGAAGCACTGGTTCTGAAAAGGGTTGCGACCTTAAGAAAAGCCATGTTATAATGGGCGGGAAATTTAAAAGGATCCGGGAAAAGAAATTGGTCATAAGCGCGGATCCGGGTCACTAACCGGATCAGGATTTGGATAGGTAATTAATAAATAATTAAAAATTAAATAAATTTGGTCCAAAAAGATTAGCAATCAATCAGATCATTTGACCGAATCTGAAGCCGAGCGAGTGAGGACGACGACGCGAGGCTTGCCTTCCTCTCAACCCGTTAACAACTAGAAGGAATGCTTCTATATTTAAGTACAAGGACTTTTCTTTCACTACCAATGTGGGGAGAAATGCTTCTTCCATAAAGCTAAAGGGAACAATTCATTTTCCCTCCATATTTCTTCCCTCCATTTATCATTCAACCAATCATTAAAACCCAACAATCCCCCACATGAATGGGGAATGGCTATAAGATAAAGGAATGCACAGACAAGTGTGTGATTTACAAGTAAAGATTGATTGCATTTGGATAAGTAGGTTTCCCTTTGAACTTTCCGTAGTGAAATTCTATATGATATATTCAGTCAATCGGTAGATGTGATATCCTTGAACCGTCGAGTTTTGTTGTATATCTAGACAAAATAAGTCGCACAATTAACCCTTAACCGTCTACGATTATCATGGTTGTGTTCGTTTCACCCATGAACACTGTCTGGTTTCATGAGTGCATAGAGAATGGGCCTTTACTATCATTCTCCTTGAAATGGCTTACACTTCACACTCACATAGGTGATTTCTAAACGTGTAATCCTATAGATACACTATTTGGTCATATCTTGCTAAACTTAGAAACCATTAAAAAACTTTAATGCTTTATTAACTCATTAAAAAGCCTTAACATTTTATCTTTGTTTCTTAACATTGTCTTCATCACGAGAATGAGTTGAGTTATTCGGCAATGTTGAACCATCATTCATAACTTTGTTTGATCTCCTTGAACCTAGCTCTTGGGATCTCCAGTCTACTAGGTAGAGTTATTGCCTTGATGACTTGTCCTAGGCCTTAACCCCATTCCCCTCGATGATCTTTCAACTACCTCTCTAGATTGGCCTTTTGTGGTGGATCCGACACGTTATCTCTCGAATTTACGTAGTTAATTGTCATGACCTAAACTAGAGGGCCATGACGGGCACCTGACCATACTAGTCAAGCACCACCTGACATACATCTGTAACATCAACATACACATAGGTGGGCCGATAGGGCCATCATATGACTCTCAATAAACTCACGAAACATGTATTAATCATAGTTGAAAGACTCGTCCGACCGTATATCATCCACTATCTTGGACATCATCTGACTGTACATAACTGTCTATAAGCCTCTACTGGAATACACAACACAACATGATCGGGATAGGGCCCCGCCATACCCATACACATGTGCATGGTCAACTCAGCGGATGAGGCAGATGCACTCCATTTGTTTCGAAGATGCACTCTCTCTCTCTCTCTCTATATATATATATATATATATATACACACACACACACACACACACACACACACACACACACACACACACGACCATGCTGACTCTTGGCATCTCCGAAACAAATAGAGTGCATCAACCTCATCCGCTGAGCTGACATCCTAATAGATGGATCACCAACCTGTATCTCAGAACCTGCGGGCATGAAACACACATCCCCCCCCCCCCCCATACAATAGGGGAGTCAGTATGAATAATGTAACGAGCATGTAAAGCATGAAAACAGTATATACGTAAGAATCATGAAAAGCATCTGAGATATGTTAGTTAATCTGTATATCTGAATGTATCTATGTGACTGTATATTTAGAAATGTCTATATAACTGGAAGTAACTCTGAAGGCGTATGACATGCATGCTTTCTTTCAAAAATTATATACATGGGTCATAGTATAACTGTTAATGTTGTGGAACGTACAACCCGATCCATAATGTTAGTGTTGCGGAACGTGCAGTCCGATCCATGTATCATATCGGCCCCTCTGTGGGCATCATCATCATTGTGTACCAACTGATCAGGTGGTAATGCGTATATAACGTCTATCCCTTTCCCCACACCCAACATACTTATAATATACATGTATATATGAGTCAATATGCATATGTATAAATGAATGCAATGCTTAAGTAAAATGAATAATAAAACTCTCAGAGTGACATAAAGTCGTACTACCTCCGATAGATATCTTTTGAGCTAATATCATCAATATCCGTAATCTTAAGACCCATGGACAGAAGGAATAATCATAAAAAGGGGTATAAGAACATCAAAGACAAGAGTACTCCTAATGCTAATTCTAAGAATAGAGTAATATGGAGGCTCGTTCATTCATTCGTTCATTCACATCATAAGGGTATGATCTCCTCCCTAGTCTATAATTAAGCTCGCAGAATCTCCTCGCGTCTACAATAAGATAAATGATGTCTTCGTCAACAAACAGTGTCGCAACTATCATAGTTTACTAATCTTATAACTTATGAAAAATCGGGAAGCACCTCCCCATACATCCCAAAGGGCACCAAGGGTCATCAACAACCCAATAACAACAACAACAATCAACAATAGCAACAACTGCAGTATAATCCAATATAAACCTCTTCGATTACTTTAATAATCATATTAAGCGGCAAGCTCGTTTAACGAATAACAAAGCGTCATTCAAACCCAACTCTCCTTTCATAATTCAGTCCACACCCTTCATAACATTATACTTAGTTTTACCATATTCTTTTCCACCCAAAACATTATAAAGATAATCTCTAAACAATCCATATGTTTTAACTCTTCAACCTTCACTTCCGAGTCCTAGTTTTACATGTTTTCCTTTTTCACTTCCTTCAATTAAAACATGAATAATCTTAACAACAATAGCCACAATATAGTTAGGTTATATTTCATAATTTCCAAAAATTAGAAACCATATTTACATCTTCAAAAGCATCGATAACACGACAATAAGTTACTAGCATTTCACGACAAGCGACAAGCTCGGATTGGAACACATATAACCCGTATTACCTCTTGTAAGTTCCTGTCTTAACTTAATAATATTCTCAACATGATAATTAAATCATTTATTACAAATTCCAGCCTTATACCATAGGATTATAACAAGAAAATAGTCTGCAAAATCAACTACTTCCGAATAGCAATTCTATTCATAAGTTCATGCTTTTCTCGACAATTCACCTCAATCAACATCAAAATAATCATAAGTACAACTAAAAAACAATATATACTCACCTTATACAGTAGCCCCAAGTTGAATCCCAAACTTCCCTTAGCTTATATTCATCTTCAATAACCCAATACGATAAAAGTGATTTCCTTTTACTTAGACTAACTTTCAAGGTGTAACTTGCATCAAATCTTTGTGTTTGTCTCTTGAATCCATGAGAATTGATTACAGAGGATTTGAGAGAGTTTAGAGGGAGCTTAAGGGTGAGAAAGGGGTAGAAAATGATGCAAAAAATCAGATTTCCCGTTTCTAATATTTCTGATTTTTACTGTTCATCCCGCGTTACTGTTCATCCGCATTACTATTAATCTAGTGGAATTATTTCAGGGACTAGATTTTTCCATCTTTTTTCACGGATGGTCTCATTCCCGAGCTTATATTAACCAACTTACGATATGAACGATACAAAAATTTTCTGAGGTGTAACATCAATAGTGATAAAACCACTAGAGAGTAGTTGCCTAATGGTATTTTGTCTCCATCATATGTCATGAAATTTTTTGTTATACATAACGCTCCTTGCCCTACCTATTGTCGCTTGGCTATCACAATGTATACATGTTGGTGCCAAAGGTTTGGGCCAAAATGGAATATCTTCCAAAAAAATTTGAAGTCATTCAGCGTCTTCACCGAGTTTGTCTAAAGCTATAAATTCAGATTCCATTGTAGAGCGGGTGATGCATATCTGTTTGGATGATTTCCAAGACACTGCTCCATCGCCAATGGTGAAAACATATCCACTTGTGGATTTAACTTTAGATGATCCGGTTATCCAATTTGCATCACTATATCCCTCAATTACAGCGGGATATTTATTTATAGTGTAAAGTATAGTTTTGGGTGTGTTTTAAATACCCTAGAGCTCGTTTCATTGGGATTACTTGTGAACAGACTTAGCTTATTAATAGCACATGCTATATCTGATCGTGGACAATTCATAATATACATCAAACTTTTCAAAAATCGTGCATAGTCCAATTGTGAATCACTTTCACCTTCATTCTTTTAAAGTATAAAACTTACATCAATTGGAGTCTTTGCAACATTGAAATTCAAATACTTGAACTTGTCAAGTACCTTTTCGATATAATGAGACGTGATAATTCTAGACTTTGTGGAGTTTTATGAATCCTAATTCCTAAGATCAAATCAACAACTCCTAAGTCTTTCATGTCAAATTTGCTAGCAAGCATACGCTTAGTAGCATTTACATCCACAATATCTCTACTCATCATCAACATGTAATCAACATATAAACAAACAATGGCTTCATGATTTGAAGTGTTTTTAATGTAAACACATTTGTCACACTCATTGATCTTAAATCCATTTGCCAACATTATTTGGGCAAATTTTGCATGCCATTGTTTGGGTACTTGTTTTAGTCCATAAAACGACTTAACAAGTTTGCAGACTTTCCTCTCTTTATCAGGAACCACGAACCCTTCAAGTTGTTCCATGTAAAATTTTTCCTCCAAGTCTCCATTTAAGAAAGCTATCTTAACATCCATTTAATGGATTTCAAGATCATATACTGCCGCTAGTGCTATTAACACCCGAATGGATGTTATCCTTGTCACCAACGAGTATGTGTCAAAATAATCAAGACCTTCTTTTTGTCTATAATCTTTAACAAGTCTTGCCTTATATTTGTCAATAGTGCCATCAGCTTTCATTTTCGTTTTAAAGATCCATTTTGAACCTAAGGGTTTATTTCCGAGAGAAAGATTAACCAATTCCTATGTATGGTTATTCAAGATTGATTCAATCTCACTATTGATTGCCTCTTTCCAAAATGGTGAATCTGAAGAAGTGGTGGCTTCTTTAAATATTTGAGGCTCATTTTCAAGCAAAAACGTCACAAAATACGGTCCAAAGGAAGCAAATATCCTTTGGCATTTGCTCCGCCTTGGACCCTCTTTACGTGGTGTGGTTTCCTTTGGTTCCTCTTATGGTCGCTTAGATCTTTCGTTGGGTGACTCGCATTCATTTTTATACGGATAAATGTTCTCAAAGAATTCAGCATTATCTGATTCAATTATCGTATTAACATGGAGATCGGATTTTTCGAATTTGTGAACTAAAAACCGATATGCTTTGATGTTGGTAGTATATCCAATGAAAACACAATCCACAGTTTTTGGTCCTATTTTGACCCTTTTGGGTGTAGGAACTTGTACTTAAGCTAAGCTTCCCCACACTTTAAAATATTTCAAGTTGGGTTTTCTTCCTTTTCATTTTTCATATAAAATAGATTGTGTTTTGCTGTGGGGCACTATATTGACCATTCAGTTGGCTGTAAGGATAGCTTCCCTCCACAAGCTCTACGGAAAACTAGAACTTATTAATAAAGCATTCATCATTTCCTTTAATGTTCGGTTTTTCCTTTCCGCAAACCCATTGGATTGTGGTGTGTGAGGGGTAGTAGTTTGATCGATAAATCCATATTCTAAACATATCTCTGCAAAAGGAGATCCATACTCTCCAACCCTATCACTTCTTATTATTTTTATCTTTTTGTTCAATTGATTTTCAACTTCAGTTTTGTATTGCTTAAATGCTTCAATTGCTTCATCCTTACTATTAAGCAAATAAACATAGCAATATCGAGTGCAATCGTCAATAAAAGTTATGAAATACTTTTTCCCGCCGTGAGAAGGTATTGACTTCATGTCACAAATATCTATATGAATTAAGTCTAAGGGATTGGAATTCCTCTCAATAGACTTATAAGGATGTTTAACAAATTTAGATTCAACACATATTTGACATTTTAATTTATTACACTCGAATTTAGGCAATACTTCTAAATTAATCAATTTCCGCAAGGTTTTGTAGTAGACGTGTCCTAAACGAACATGACATAAATCATTTGACTCCAATAAATAAGATGAAGATGGAATTTTATTAATACTGTCAACAACCATTACATTGAGTTTGAAAAGGCCCTCTGTGACGTAGCCCTTTCCAACATACATATCATTTTTGCTAACAACAACCTTGTCAGAAACAAAAGCACATTTAAAACCATTCTTGACTAATAATGAAGTTGAAACTAAGTTCTTCCTAATTGTAGAAACATAAAGAACGTTGTTGAGCGTCGACACGCCCCAATTCCATGGGACGTGATGGGCACCACCCCACATCCGGAGCCGAGCGAACCCACGTACTCCTATTGCACACATAATTTTTTTTTTCAAATCTATAAATCGAATAATCATGAAATACACAATGAAGCTTTCAAACTTTACAAAATCTGTGATTATACAAAATTAACTACATAACACAAATCGACATATCGGCTGATGGAGCCGGCGACAAACCGACATACCATACCCACAACGCCTGTCGCAAAGCCTCTAACACAGATCCGGAAAATCAAATCGACAGATCGACTCGGCGATGTCCGGGGAAGATGGAGCTTGCCACCTCTGCTGGAACGTCTTCTATAATCACATCAGCTCATCTGGGAGTACCTGCGCGGCATGAAACGCAGCCCCCGAAGACAGGGGGTCAGTACGGAAAATGTACTGAGTACGTAAGACATGCAATACAGAGAAACAGACCTATAACTGAAACAGACAAAACTATCAAGTACATACATACTCGAATAAACGAGATGCATACACATCGGACACAATCCACACATACACGTTTATTATGTCAAAAGTATACGGAAAATAAATGGGTCAAGCGAGTATCAAAATGCTCATTTTGTGATCACGACCGCATGTCCAAAGAGGTGCAAATCGTACAGAATGTTCAGACCGGTCATGTATCGAGCGGAATACAGAACGTACAAAATGCTCAGACGATATCGTATATCAGACGCAGACGTACAGAGGTATATCGAACAGATCCGTGTTCAGAGTCAGATGTACAGAGATATGTCAGACAGATTCATACTCAGAGTCAGACGTGCAGAGATATGTCAGACGTTCGTACTCGGAGTCGACGTGCGAAATGTGTCGGAGTAACATGTCCCGCCCTCCCCGTGAGGGACTCGGTGGATAGACTCATAAATGTATGTCAAAGTCATGGATCACGAGATGCATATAACGTGTCCCGCCCTCGAGGAGGGACTCGGTAAATAGGATCATATATCGATTCATAAGTCATATATGCAAATAACGTGTCCCGGCCCTTTGTTAAGGGACTCGGTGAAGTAGAATCATGTATATCGAATCATGTGCCAAGTATACATAACGTGTCCCGCCCTCTCTTGCGGGTCTCGGTGAATAATCATAATATGCCATCCCGGCCACCATCCCCGTACCATCAAATCATAAATACATACGGATAACGTGTCCCGGCCCGCAAGTACGAGGGACTCGGTGAATAATGCGAGAGAGTGCACGATAACATGTCCCGGCCCGGGACTCGGTGAATCGGGATCGTATCGTAACGTACACACGAGATCATAACATGCCCTGGCCCGGACTCAGTGAAAGATACATTGAGTCGCGCACGAGCAGAGTAGTGCAGAAACATATGCATATGAAATCAGACTCGATGAATACATACGCTTATTAACATCTGAAGATTCAGAACAAGTCTCGGGTTCTTCCGGGTTAGCATCGGAGAGTTATAGCATTTAACATACCGAAACCTCTTCGGACTTCCAAGCGATCCGAGATCGTGCATAAAGGACATTGAGGCTTACAGAGGATTCTCATATCGGTACTCAGATCAGATGACTCATATCAAAACACTTATACCAACTATTCATACCAGAATGCTTACGCTGAAATTCTCATATCGGAATAATTTATGTCAGAATGCTTATATCAGAGTGTTCATATCAGATCATTCGTATCGGAGTGTCTATATCGAATAGTCAAATCGAATACTCATATCCGCATTAATGGATTCCTATAGCAAACACGGAACATTAGCCAACAGCTTTCCATTAATTATCGTACGGAATTAAAGCAAATAGTACCATACATTTAGGTCTCGAGGATTGTGGGCCCACATCGGATCAAGCCGGGTAACTAACATAAAAACATGGTCATTATGTTTCATTGGTTCATCCTCAAAGGTTTCAAGACATTCCGGTTCCATTTTTAAGAGTTACAAACATTTAAACATTTACTTACAAAAAAGCGCACTCATTTAGTTCAATTTCTTGAATAAATAGTAACTAAATTCAAACTCGATTTCTAGAGTTAGAGTAGCCCCCGAGGCACACATTCAAGCCTATCACACCTATGACATGCCAAAGAAGGAAGGGGTAAGCCTTACGTACCTTTTCTGCCGCTTACGCTATTCCAAATCCTTGTCCAAAGTTCGCCAAAACCTGTGATTTGGTCATGCTTGCCAGTTACTATTCATGAAGCTTTAGAATTCCAATCTTGAGTTTGTTCTCGTCTGCCGGAATTTCGGCAGCACCTCCCCTGTAAACGCACCATCCCGAGAATATGGCTCGGCCCAAATCAACATCAATAGCAATCCGGAATTCAACCCGGCCAAACTTTCAATCATAATGGCAATATTCAACCCAAAATACATTCTAACATTCTCAATCTTTTTCTTATAATTCCATATCATACTACTTACATTCAATCTAATTCCAATGCTCCTATATTCATTACTAATCCGCAACCATTTACACATGATTTAAAACATTTCAAGCAATCCACAAAATATTCAAAACAACTCCAACAATATACTACTTCACCCGAAACCTTCCAACTTCACTAGAAACATTCGTAACACATTTTCGACTTTTGAATTCATAACTATATCAACAATTTCATACGTTTCAACAATATTTCCATAAATTCAAGAAACTATACCAACATCATGTTAACTCTCCAAAACAGCCCGCAACATTACAATTTCAACATAAGTCATCAAACATTCATCCTCACCATATCATTCTCAACGACCATAACCAAGAACACTAAATAAATTTAATTCATTTTTCCTTCACAAATCAGCCACCATACGGCCAACACACCACATACATATGTTCATGCATTTTCATCCATTTTTATACATTACAACCACACACAACAAGCTAAATACAATGAATTCGTTACTTATAACATGCAATACACATGCACGGCTAAATGTCCACACCCACGGCTCAACTTCTACATCTCATATTTTCATGTTTTTCATTCATCTTCACACACTACAATATCCACAACCATCCATAATACACAAAAGAAGGTTGAACTCTTACCTTTTCCTTCAACTTCCTTCTTGGCTAGAGTTGCCAACTTGCAACAAAGGGGAAATTTCTTGCTCCAACAACTATACCATGTTGAAGAGCACCCTTGAATTGGTGGAAATACATCAAGAAACAAATTTTTGGAGCAACATTTCAAGGGAGCAATTTTGCTCTCCTTGGCTTGAATTGGCCATTCTTTCTCCTCCCTCCTTCTTCTTTTTTTTTTTTTTGCTTTGTCTTCAATTAAAAGATGATGACTCCCACATATATATATATTCCCTTATGCAAGTCATGTGAGGGGCACATGCCCCTCTCTAGATTTTTCTTTCTTTTCTTTTCTTTTTCTTTCTAGAATTTTCTTGAAATTTTTCTTAAAAAGGATGACTTCTTAGTCATCTTTTTCTTTATTTTGTTTATTAGTCACATGGCCAATATGGCCCCTTGTTGTGGAATTTTCATGAATGCCCGTGAAATGACCATTTTGCCCCTCGACTTTTCTCAATATTACGATTTTGTCCCTAACCTTCCACATTATCTCCATTGGCCATTTTTGCAAATTTCTCTTTTTATCCTTGGCCTTTCTTAATATTTCCCATGCAATAATAGTCATAGATTGTATTTATAACAACTCGTACACCAAAATAATTTTTTTGAAATGGTCTCGTCCTTAGCTTCCCACGACGACTTCGAAATATCCAAACGTACAAAGTACGGGCCATAACATCCTCCCCCCCTTTAGAACATTCGTCCTCGAATGTTCAACTGACCTTATGGGGTCTTGTAGCACTTTGGGAGGGGGTCCTTTTGCACCGACGGTTCTTTTTTCCAATTCCGCATACAACATAGCAAGACCTCTTATCATGAGTTTTCCTTTTACTTTCCGTCGATACCCTCACATATAAGATATTATACATATTCATACACATATACACATATCATTTGTATCAACTAACCCCGCGAATACTTCCGGACAATCGTTCAAGCCTATCTAAATTTCGAATCGTAGCGTACTTTTTCGTCTCTTCTCTAATCTGACTGTCGCGTCTTTGCGTGGTCTTTTTACGGTCTCCAACCATCTTGTACATTCTAATTTCTCATTTGTCTCTTGGATCTTTATTTGAGAAGATTTTTTCGGTAAACTTCCCGGGGGTCACCCAACATGGAATTGCTCCTCTGAGCACGCTTAACTTCGAAACTCTAGCGGATTTCGGCGTCTTAATACTGATATACTCCCGTCCATTTCCTCGTATGACCTTTATTACATGTCCCGGGACTAGTCAAAACCTTACAGATTCCGGGATACCCCCGTGACACGTCTTTTCTTACACACTTACTATTTTACCCTTTTCGGCCTTCCATATCATCTCCACAAACTCTTATTGCTCGAAATCTATATGTCGCAGATGCCAACAATACCTTTACAATACCTACAGCCATGTATCACATCCGAACCATCCAAAACTTTCTATTTCAATTAACAGAACGGATATTTCCAAATTTGCCCTTATGGCCTTTCCATACCGTTACTTACCTCCTTCCGTCGGGCGTAAGGCTTACATGTGGAATTTCATTTCCCTATGACTTGGCTCTATCGCACGATCTATGGCAGAAAGAAGGTCAACAGTTCTAGATGCCCCGTAGCCTCCTGTTTATAGATGTGGCGCGCTACACACCATAAACAAGACTCTACCGGACACGACTTTGCAGACAACCCCACGGACAGACCTCGCTCTGATACCACTCTGTCACGCCCCAATTCCATGGGACGTGATGGGCACCCGACCCCACATCCGGAGCCGAGCGAACCCACAGACTCCTATTGCACACATAATTTTTTTTTCAAATCTATAAATCGAATAATCATGAAATACACAATGAAGCTTTCAAACTTTACAAAATATGTGATTATACAAAATTAACTACATAACACAAATCGACATATCGGCTGATGGAGCCGCTGACAGACTGACATACCATACCCACAACGCTGTCTGCAAAGCCTCTAACACAGATCCAGAAAATCAAATCAGACAGACTCTGACTCGGCAGTACTCCGGGGAAGATGGAGCTTGCCACCTCTGCTGGAACGTCTTCTATAATCACATCGGCTCATCTGGGAGTACCTGCGCGGCATGAAACGCAGCCCCCGAAGACAGGGGGTCAGTACGGAAAATGTACTGAGTACGTAAGACATGCAATACAGAGAAACAGACCTATAACTGAAACAGACAAAACTATCAAGTACATACATACTCAGAATAGCAGGATGCATACCGTCACACAATCCACACATACCCGTTTATTATGTCAAAAGTATACGAGAAAATAAATGGGTCAAGCGAGTATCAAAATGCTCATTTTGTGATCACGGACCGCATGTCCAAAGAGGTGCAAATCGTACGAATGTCCGGACCGGTCATGTATCGAGCGGAATACGAACGTACAAAATGCTCGGACGATATCGTATATCGACGCGGACGTACGGTATATCGAACGGATCCGTGTTCGAGTCGGATGTACGGCAGAGATATGTCGGACGATTCATACTCGAGTCGGACGTGCGAGAGATATGTCGGACGATTCGTACTCGCAGTCGGACGTGCGAAACGTGTCGAGTAACATGTCCCGCCCTCCCGCGAGGGACTCGGTGGATAGACTCATAAATGTATGTCAAAGTCATGGATCACGGATACGCATATAACGTGTCCCGGCCCTCGAGGAGGGACTCGGTAAATAGGATCATATATCAGATTCATAAGTCATATATGCAAATAACGTGTCCCGGCCCTTTGTTAAGGGACTCGGTGAAGTAGAATCATGTATATCAGAATCATGTGCCAAGTATACATAACGTGTCCCGGCCCTCTACTGCGGGTCTCGGTGAATAATCATAATATGCCATCCTGGCCACCATCCCCGTACCATCAAATCATAAATACATACAGATAACGTGTCCCGGCCCGCAAGTACGAGGGACTCGGTGAATAATGCAGAGAAGTGCACGATAACATGTCCTGGCCCGGGACTCAGTGAATCAGGATCGTATCGTAACGTACACACGAGATCATAACATGCCCTGGCCCGGGACTCAGTGAAAGATACATTGAGTCGCGCACGAGCAGAGTAGTGCAGAAACATATGCATATGAAATCAGACTCGATGAATACATACGCTTATTAACATCGAAGATTCGAGAACAAGTCTCGGGTTCTTCGGGTTAGCATTGGAGAGTTATAGCATTTAACATACCGAAACCTCTTCGGACTTCCAAGCGATCCGAGATCGTGCATAAAGGACATTGAGGCTTACGAGAGGATTCTCATATCGGTTACTCGGATCGGATGACTCGTATCAAAACACTTATACCAACTATTCATACCGAATGCTTACCGCCAAATTCTCATATCGGAATAATTTATGTCGAATGCTTATATCGAGTGTTCATATCGATCATTCGTATCGGAGTGTCTATATCAGAATAGTCAAATCAGAATACTCATATCTGCATTACCGGATTCCTATAGCAAACACGGAACATTAGCCAACAGTTTCCATTAATTATCGTACGGAATTAAAGCAAATAGTACCATACATTTAGGTCTCGAGGATTGTGGGCCCACATCGGATCAAGCCGGGTAACTAACATAAAAACATGGTCATTATGTTTCATTGGTTCATCCTCAAAGGTTTCAAGACATTCGGTTCCATTTTTAAGAGTTACAAACATTTAAACATTTACTTACAAAAAGCGCACTCATTTAGTTCAATTTCTTGAATAAATAGTAACTAAATTCAAACTCGATTTCTAGAGTTAGAGTAGCCCCCGAGGCACACATTCAAGCCTATCACACCTATGACATGCCAAAGAAGGAAGGGGTAAGCCTTACGTACCTTTTCCAACGCTTACGCTATTCCAAATCCTTGTCCAAAGTTCGCCGAAACTTGTGATTTGGTCATGCTTGCCGATTACTATTCATGAAGCTTTAGAATTCCAATCTTGAGTTTGTTCTCGTCTGCCGGAATTTCGGCAGGCCTCCCCCCGTAAACGCACCATCCCGAGAATATGGCTCGGCCCAAATCAACATCAATAGCAATCCGGGAATTCAACCGCCAAACTTTCAATCATAATGGCAATATTCAACCCAAAATACATTCTAACATTCTCAATCTTTTTCTTATAATTCCATATCATACTACTTACATTCAATCTAATTCCAATGCTCCTATATTCATTACTAATCCGCAACCATTTACACATGATTTAAAACATTTCAAGCGATCCACAAAATATTCAAAACAACTCCAACAATATACTACTTCACCCGAAACCTTCCAACTTCACTAGAAACATTCGTAACACATTTTCGACTTTTGAATTCATAACTATATCAACAATTTCATACGTTTCAACAATATTTCCATAAATTCAAGAAACTATACCAACATCATGTTAACTCTCCAAAACAGCCCGCAACATTACAATTTCAACATAAGTCATCAAACATTCATCCTCACCATATCATTCTCAACGACCATAACCAAGAACACTAAATAAATTTAATTCATTTTTCCTTCACAAATCAGCCACCATACGGCCAACACACCACATACATATGTTCATGCATTTTCATCCATTTTTATACATTACAACCACACACAACAAGCTAAATACAATGAATTCGTTACTTATAACATGCAATACACATGCACGGCTAAATGTCCACACCACGGCTCAACTTCTACATCTCATATTTTCATGTTTTTCATTCATCTTCACACACTACAATATCCACAACCATCCATAATACACAAAAGAAGGTTGAACTCTTACCTTTTTCCTTCAACTTCCTTCTTGGCTAGAGTTGCCAACTTGCAACAAAGGGGAAATTTCTTGCTCCAACAACTATACCATGTTGAAGAGCACCCTTGAATTGGTGGAAATACATCAAGAAACAAATTTTTGGAGCAACATTTCAAGGGAGCAATTTTCTTCTCCACCTTGGCCGAATTGGCCATTCTTTCTCCTCCTCCTTCTTCTTTTTTTTTTTTTGCTTTGTCTTCTTTTAAAAGATGATGACTCCCACATATATATATATTCCCTTAGTCATGTGAGGGGCACATGCCCCTCTCTAGATTTTTCTTTCTTTTCTTTTCTTTTTTCTTTCTAGAATTTTCTTGAAATTTTTCTTAAAAAGGATGACTTCTTAGTCATCTTTTTCTTTATTTTGTTTATTAGTCACATGGCCAATATGGCCCCTTGTTGTGAATTTTCATGAATGCCCGTGAAATGACCATTTTGCCCCTCGACTTTTCTCAATATTACGATTTTGTCCCTAACCTTCCACATTATCTCCATTGGCCATTTTTGCAAATTTCTCTTTTTTATCCTTGGCCTTTCTTAATATTTCCCATGCAATAATAGTCATAGATTGTATTTATAACAACTCGTACACCAAAATAATTTTTTGAAATGGTCTTCCTTTTCCCAAACTTCGAAATATCCAAACGTACAAAGTACGGGCCATAACAGACACCTTGCCGGAAGTCATCTTGAGGAATATTTTCCCATATCTTTCAACTTTGGCTGTTGCAGTATTTCCCATGTAAATCTCTTCTTCAGGTCCCGCTTGAGTATATGTAGCAAATGCTTCTTTGACAACACAAACATGTCGAGTGGCGCCAGAGTCAATCCACCACTCTTTTGGGTTTCCAACTAAATTGCATTCCGAGAGCATAGCATATAGATCATCAATGTCATCATCCTTTCCCACCATGTTTGCCTGATCTTTTTTCTTGTTCTTCTTAGGGGCCCGACAATCTGGAGCCTTATGTCTAGCTTTCCCATAATTATAGCAGTTGCCTTTGAATTTTTTCTTATTCTGTTCGTTCCTCTGTCGTGAAGGCCTTTTTTTTCTTATTGTTTGGAGCAGATTCCTCAATGATGTTCGCTCCCATAATCGTTGAATTTCCATGCGACTTCCTTTTGGCAACCTTATTATCCTCCTATATCTTCAAGCGAATCACCAGATCTTTCAGCGACATTTCCTTACGCTTGTGTTTGAGATAGTTTTTGAAGTCTCTCCAGTCTCTCCAGAGTTGAAACTTCTCAATCACGGAGACTCATTAACTACCATACCTTCAGCAATAAGGTCATGGATAAAGAGTTGGAGTTCTTGAACTTGGGTTCCAACAGTCTTATTGTCCACCATTTTATAGTTTAGAAACTTGGCAACCACCAATTTTTTCAAGCATGCATCTTTGGTTTTATACTTCTTTTCAAGTGCAATCCACAATTCCTTTGAAGTCTTCGCAGAACTGTAGACGTTGTACAAATCGTCCTCTAAAGCACTGAGGATGTAACCTTTGCACAAGAAATTCAAATTCTTCCAAGCCTCAACAATCATGAAGCGCTGATTTTCTGGCAATCCTTCTTCATAAACAGGAGGATCTTCATTTGTGAATATTTGCATACCAAGAGTGGTCAACCAAAAGAATATTCTTTGCTGCCATCCTTTAAAGTTAATTCCAGAAAAGTTTTTTCTGCCGATGCCATCGCATGTGCAGTAGTTGAACGGCTTAATGAGGCAACATTCGTCGCTGCAACAATCGCCGCCGCATCAATCTCCATTGGAATAGAGGCATTGACATCCTAATTTTCTATTGCAATTTTCCTTTTCTCTGTCAATAGTTGACAAACAGTTTAATCAATGGCAAACAAAAACAGAACAATAAACAGTGAAGATTTATATGTTCAAATTGTTTCACAAGTTAACGATGAAGTTTTTATGTTCTTCAAGTCGTTTCACTCTTATGAACTTTAATAATCCAACGAAGTTTTGATGTTCTTCAAGTTGGACTAGAAAAATTCAAACGGAGTATAAAAACAGAAGGTTATAATCTCCAGAAACATAATACAGATTAAAAATATATATATAAAATAATTTCCTTAAGATTGTTATATACCTGTATTCGAAAAATACTTAAACCAGAAGCTGGAAAAATAAGCAAAGCAGATTCTGGAATTCAGAAGAACAATATCTTAAAATATATAAGGAATTAAATCGAGCTCACTGAATGCACAGTGTGTGCTTAAGGGAATTATTCCCCTCAATGTACCCGAGGTTGTGGAATATATCCTCCCAGGATAGAATGGTTTACTCACCGTAGTAGCGGTACTACAAACTTTGGTGAACAGCGAACTCACTCGAACTGGTTCTGAAAAGGTTTTGCAACCTTTCAGAAAAGCCTTGGTATAATGGGCGGAAAATTTAAATCAGGTTTTGGATAATTAAATAATTAAAAATTAAATAAATTTGGTCTAAAAAGTTTATCAATCAATCAGATCATTTGTCAGAATTCAATTTCGAATCCGAATCCGAGCCCCGAGCCGAGCGAGCGACGACAACGCAAGGCTTGCCTTCCTCTCAACCCTTTAACAACTAGAAAGAATGCTTCTATATTTAAGTACAAGGACTTTTCTTTCCACTACCAATGTGGGAGAAATGCTTCTTCCATAAAGCAAAAGGGAACAATTCATTTTCCCTCCATTTCCCATTCAACCAATCATTAAAACTCAACATATAGCATCCCACATTTGCTGAGAAACGGGTCGTACATTGTCCGTCAATCCAAAATGTACTCCTAAGTAAAAGAGAATTGGAATCGAGATATTTGGTTGAGATTCAACATAACATTAGAGCGGATTGACAAAAGTCTTGTACTCAAGTCTCACCGTCATTCATTATCAAAATGAATTTTTACGTGTTTGACTCATAAAAAACGAATCAAGTTTGTATGTGAGAGGTGTGTTGAAGGCATAATTAAATACTAAAGTATGTTTTCTCAAACATAATTCTTTCCGTTCGAGTTAAAGCAAAATATTATCGTTCTTATATTAGTTCTACAATATTACTCGATTTAGGTTAGGTCATCTTCATCCATTAATTCCATCATTTCATTTTGCCTTTGCAATGTTTTTTTACCATGTCAATCCCCAAAAAATTTAAGTAATTTTCTTAGTGCAACGTGTTTTGGGATCCTCTTTCGTCAGGTAGGTAATATTGTTGGACTAGTAATGACTAAATCTTATACGTACTTGCATGCTTTGCACATAAAATTGACCTATAGAGAAAGCAAAGTTTGTAATTGTGAGAACTGTGACGTCAAGGAGTGGGTTCGTCGGTAAATTAAGTTCAGTTAGTTTAAATTTTAAACGTGATAAAAAGTAATTCTGTGACTTTATTATGACATGAGTAGCTGCCAATTGTTATTAACCGAACTGTAGCGCCCAACCCCAAAAATATGTAGTATTTATTAGGTGAGAGAGCTCATTCAACCTATAAACTCATTAGTATTTCTCTTTTTAAAAGGACAATTGACACACAACAGTCGATAATAGATGCCATGACCTCTTTGATCCATGGCACCATCCCCTTTGGCGCAGTTGGTCACAACTGACATCTCATTCTTCCCTCCCCCAGGCCCACCCCCACCCCTTCCTATAAGTCCAAGACACACCTCTGAGTCACGGCCTCAAAGTGTTGATCGTCCTACTCTATTACTAATTGTTATAGATCGAATAAGCGAATTCAACTCAAATGACTAGTCTATTAGGTGAGACAGTACATTCAACTATAAATTCATTGATATTTTTCTTTTTAATCAATAAGAGATAATAGACAAATATAGTGGATCGAGTTCAATCATATTTATTGTGACATAACATAATATAAAATTCTATAGCTTTATATTTTGTTATAATAATTATGGTTCAGTGAGCATATGCAACATTAATGCTTTAATAATCTGTATAGGATGTAAAGTCTGTAATTGTGAGAACCGTGCATGACGCTAAGGAGTGGGTTCAGCATATCCCAGTCCAGTTATAGGTCATGCGTAATCTGTTGAATTTTTATTAATTGATAATGAACCTACATGCATCTTTGGTCTCCATCGTTACGCTAACGATCTACATTCCACACAAAAAACAAATGACATTCTTACATTTTCAGACTTTGCAACTTCCAAGTTTCAACTTCCTCACGAGAGACTTTGTATGAAAGTTACCAAATAAGACAAAGAAATGGAAATGACAATCCGCCATGTTGCTATGGACCCTTTGTATCTTTAGAAAAAGTACAATTTAATTTCCTATGCTATTGCATGCCCTAAACAACTCAAGCATTGACAGGAAAAGTAATCATAAACCGTATGGACAGTAATCATAAACCGTATGGACAATTTGTTCTGCCACGGGGTAACAAAATTAGCGCATCAAAATATGACTTACCTAATCCGTTTAAGTTTAGTTGGATCAATGAAAACATGACTCGCTCAACTCGTTCACGTTTGGACGGATCATTGAACCATATTTATACAGTATATTTTGACCCGACAATTCTATTAGGTATCCTAAATGACTCAGGAGAAACCTTGTTAAATTATTTCTTAAAAAACATTTTCTAGTCATAATAAAGCAAAAAAAGTATTAGGTAGTTAAACAAATTATAAAACAACAAATAAAGAAATTAAAAATTAGTAAGTATTGTACAGGCTAGGTTATGACCCGTTTCTTAGCTCATTTTAGCTCAACCTATTTCAAGCCCAATAACTTTTGATCTGTCTAAATTCAGTCAAACCAAGCTGAATTGTAACTATTGCAACTTGTTGTAACATGCATAGACGGATCCATAATTTAAACTTTATGGGTTCAATTTTAAGATTATTAACATTGAAACCCATTATATTTTTTAAAGTTATGGGTTCATATCTATTATTTATTGCAATTTTAGTAAATTTTTACACATAAATTTATGCTTCTTGTCAAAACTTAAGGGTTCAATTGAACCCATAACTAATATAATACATATGCGCTAACATGGTACATGTCTCATTTTTTTCAGATTATCGATTCCACCTTGCTAAAACAATGTAAGAATTATTTTTTAATGTGTATTGAAGTTGAACTCAATTTAATTTAAATTATTTTAAGTACCATCCCCTCAACGACCGTGAATCATTCTCACGTAGCATAGTTTTCAAACTTATCCCAACATTACATAATGGGTGTTTCCCAGATTTTGCGCTTCTTTTTTAGCCGTCAAAGAAATGTCGAATTTCGTTACTATAGCTCACATGCCCTATAAATACCACAAAAACATTATCAAACTCTCCATTATCGACAGAAAACATATAATCATAAACCATATAATGTCTTGTTCAATTAATTGTGCAGTTACAATAATATTCTTGAGCATTTTGGCTGCTGGTCCCATTTCTATAGCCAAGAAGGATGATAACAAATTAGTAACTTTCACAGCTTCTCATTATAAAGATGCACTTGGCAAAGCTATTTTATTCTTCGAAGGACAACGTTCTGGTAAATTGCCAGTTTCTCAAAGAGTCAAATGGAGAGGAGATTCTGCACTCATCGATGGCAAGCTCGAAAATGTATGTATTTCTTATAGCCCTAACTAAAGTTGTCATATTCTTTTCGGCAAAAAGACACTTATCTGTCTTAAAAAGAATGACATTGTTATTATATTAAAAGTGTCAATATATATATATTTTTTTTTCAAACTACACCGGGTACTCCATTTTAAGAACATTTTTGACAACATAATAGTTTTGCAGGTAATAGGGTATTACATATATGCAATTTTCTCTGATAACAAGTGTTAAAATTAATTGAAAACTAAACACAATAATACAATCAATAGATAAAAAAAATACATAGTACTATATAATAATGAAAAACACGAAAAGAAGGTGCGTACTGCTGCTGCAATAGCAACTTGCAAGTTAAAGACGAAGTATGCTGAGTTTTCCTTTCCTTTAGCTTAAGATGGCTGACAGCTACGGGAAAGAGTTTTACGTTAAGCGGAGAGAGGGGATCTTGGCCCATATATACATAGAATTAAAAGCTTTATTCCAGTAGGTTATAGGCTCACAAGTTCTGAAAAAGCCTACACTACTGTCAGCCTACATTCATTACATGAAATGGTACAAACTCATCATGAAATTTACATAAACGAAATAATAAGTTATTTATGTTAAGTTTATGTTTGTTAACTAATTATAACATTTTTATGTAGTTTCTAACCATGTATATTTCATTTCAAAGTTTGGAAAGAAATGTCATCCTTGTTTAGTTACATTATATTCTCTTCGTTTTATAAATTCTTTTTTAAATTTATTTCGATCTAATAATTAATCTATTCTATTAGGTGAACTTGATTGGAGGCTACTATGATGCTGGTGACAATGTGAAATTTGGATGGCCTATGGCTTTTTCTTTAACCTTGTTGAGTTGGGCTGCTGTTGAATACCCAACACAGATCTCTTCAGTGAACCAACTTCCCCATCTTCAACGTGCAATTCGATGGGGCATAAATTTCTTAATGCGAGCCCATACTTCAAGTACCACTCTCTATACTCAGGTAATACCGTCTCATTTAAAAACTTAAATTATAAAAAGCATGATTATTTATTTATTTTAGGTATGCACCATGCCGTCTAATCTTTTTTTTTTTTCAAGCTAAACACAAAAATTCTTTCTAAAATTTTGTGGTAATGAGATCACTTGAATCTAAGACATCTTTCGGCAGTTTACTACAATACCATATTGAATTATGTGAACCGCATAGTCTAAAAGTTTTAACTATTAGAGACGAGAAACATATTGTTATTTATCTTAAGTTTGTAACAGTTATACCTTTATTATATCTAAATTTAAAACCACCAGAGATTTTGGTGCAGAGAAAACCACTCCTCCATCATTAACTAAAAATCATCAGCAGGAACAATGTCTCATATTATCAACTTTCAAATGTAAAATCATTTGGATCTCCTTTATTTACCAATTGATGATTAGTTATTATGTAGGTGTTGACCTAAACCTCTGGGCCAGGGCTCGATGGATTGTAGACTCATCAGACCCATGACCCAAAGACAAGTTCAAAAGCTAATGTTTAGCATGTTGGGTTGTACTGACCCAAAAAAAAAAAAATCTCCCTTATCCTTTAACGCATATGTGAATTATTTCATATTGGGTTCGAGTCCTAAGATGGAAGTCACTTTTGATGGGAATCGCTTTACTCCTAAAATGAGATTTTTTGTGTGAATCCGAAATTAGTCTGGGCACAAAATGAATACTGACAGTGGATGGAAATAAATAAAAAAATCTAAAATTAGAAAATATGGGAAATTAGTTATGCAATGTTTACAAATATATCATATGTGCATAGGTTGGAGATGGAAATGCTGATCACCAGTGTTGGGAGAGACCTGAAGACATGGATACTCCTCGAACATTATACAAAATCACATCAAGTTCTCCAGGAACTGAGGTGGCAGCTGACGTAGCAGCCGCCTTTGCTGCTGCATCAATTGTTTTCAAACAAATAGATTCCAACTATTCTACCAAGTTGTTACGAAGATCAAAATCTGTGAGGAAATAATTTCAATTAAGACCACTTTCAATACCTCTAGCACTTTTCTCCTATTTAACTTGTTATATTTGGTAGACCTTGAAAAATATTTTTCGGAAAATAAGTCAGTTTCTGTTGTTTAGTTGGAAGAGAAAATATTTTTGGCCAAAATTTAAAAGGGGCAGAATGAATTCCCTCACATTTGGCGACGGTCATGTTTCTTCACAAGTCACAACTTTCTCAATTTTGAACTTAGTATCAATGCTCTAATCAACACTATATGATTTGGCATTGACATTATTTCAAATCCTTAATACTCAAGAATTTCATCAAAGTACCCTATGATTTTGCTAATATTATTATCAATATTTAATGAATATTTTTTCATGAATGTATTTTCCACAACCAAAGACCAGTAATTAGTTTTCACCAAAAAGGGAAACAACTTTCCTCACATTTGGACTGAAGTCATTTTCCTTCATAAATTCTCAATTCTTAAGTATCAGTGCTCTAATCAACACTATGTAATTTGCTACATACATTATTTTCAATCTTTAATACTCAAGATTCTCATCAAAACACCCTCAGGTTTTGCTGATCCAGTGATCAATATTTAATAAGTAATTTTTTCTGATAATATTTTTTTATCTTTTTAATCAAATACCAAAAATAGTTTTCAAGAAAAACATTTTTCAGCCAGATAAGTCATTTTAGGGAGAATTATCTAATTCTCCTTTCCTTTTTCTGAGCACAGCTCTTTGCTTTTGCGGACAAGTATAGAGGATCTTATCAGGCTTCTTGCCCTTTTTACTGCTCTTTCTCGGGCTATCAGGTAAATTTCAACAATTAGACAATAAGTTATCATAATCTCATGATTAGTTTTTTTTTTTTTCCAATCACAACTAAGCTTAAGATTTTCAAAATAAATTTGAAGGATGAATTGCTGTGGGCTGCTGCTTGGCTATACAAGGCAGGTGGAGGAAACAATTATTTAAATTATGCTTCAAATAACCAAGGCTGGAGTCAAGTTGCCTCTGAATTCAGTTGGGATAACAAGTTTGCCGGAGCTCAAACTTTACTAGCTAAGGTAAAATCTTTCATATTACCAAGGATTTCAGTTGTACACATTAAAAGTACAAACCTTTTTAGACTAACAGTGCAATTTAACCTGTGTGACAACACGTTAGCTACCGTTTTACCATGTTACAAATGAAGGTTTATCAAAGAAATTTACCTTTTTCCCTTTATCATCAACTTAATGAATTAATTTCAAGATATAAGACTTTTCTATTATACGAGTTGTTCAAAAGAATTCCCCGTCCTTCCATCAATTTTTACTTTTTCCTGGATATTCAAGTTCAAGTACCTATGGGATTTATTGCTTGCTTACTGGTATTCAATTACCTTATACAATAACCTGATAATGTAAATATTTTTATGCAGAACATAGAATGTAACCTAAACTCTTTACTACTAATATTACATAGAGTTATATGAATTCACCACTAGATAATATGCTAAAAGCCGAATTAAATTCTGTGAGTAACTCAACAAAATTGGACTGAATTTGACAATCACAAGTAAAAATTTAACATTCTTGATGATCATCAGGAGTTCCTTCATGGAAAGAGCAATTTGGAGAAGTTCAAGAAAGATGCTGATTCATTTATTTGTGCATTGATGCCAGGAAGTAGCTCTGTACAGATAAAGACAACCCCTGGTAATTTTCAAATTTTAGAAGCATTCTCTGTTTTTAACAGAAACTTGATAGTTGAAAATATTATATAATCAATACTTTCTTCTACTATGGTATGATTTGCAGGTGGACTTCTATATATTAGAGATAGTAGCAATTTGCAATATGTGACTGGTGCCACCATGGTACTTTTTATGTACTCTAAAGTCCTTGAGGCAGCTGGAACAGGGGGAATTACATGTGGTTCTGTTAATTTTTCCACCTCCAAGATCAAAGCCTTTGCAAAATCACAGGTCAAGTGCACATTTTGTAAACTTTATACAGTCCTAGACCATCTATGTCAAATAAGATGGTTCAAAATTCAAATTATGTCTGGTGTCCCTTCTTGCATTTTAATTAAGTATTATCTTTTGGTTCATTTTTTCAAAATTTTCAAGCTTGACACAATTAAATTCCTATTCTCCTTTTGTCAATGGCAAAATTTATATAAGTGAGTCAGCCTATAATTAAATCAAATGTGTAAATTAAAACTAGTAGTAGCAGATGATGTAGCATATAGCCAATGAGTTCAACTATTATATCCCAACATTTTCGATACGAAGATTGATATATAGGTAAAAAAAAAATATATATATAAAAAAAATAAAAATAAAAATCAATTTTTCATAAAAAATAATTTTGAACATATAATTTCAATTGTGTAATGCATTCAAAGACAAAAACTTGAAAAATTAATCCCGTCAAATCTATAATACCTATTCATAATAGTACATCTACCTTCTCCTATTATCTTTCGAGTTTACCTTTAGTTTAAATAGTTTTTATATTATCAGCATATAAAACTCAAACTCGTAAAATTTGCAGGTAGACTACATACTTGGAAACAATCCGCTTAAAATGTCATACATGGTGGGCTTTAGCAACAAATATCCAACACAGCTCCACCATAGAGCCTCATCAATCCCTTCAGTTTATAACCATCCAACCAGGGTTGGCTGCAACGATGGCTATAGCTCATGGTACAATTCTAACAATCCAAATCCAAACACACATGTCGGCGCGATCGTCGGTGGGCCCAATTCTGGAGACCAGTTCGTTGATTCGAGATCAGATTACTCTCATTGTGAACCCACGACTTATATGAATGCAGCTTTTGTAGGATCTGTGGCCTCTTTGATTGGCCAAAGCAGAGCACTCTGAGCAAATTAATTCACAATTTAACAAACCAACAAATTAGCACGAAGAACATATCACAGCAAAGAAGTGACTGTTGCAATAAATAAGTAAAACATATGCATGTACATATAATATAGTATTACAATATGTGGTCCTTGGTGTGGGCCGTAGGGTGATTAGATTACTGTGCCTAAACTAGCTGATCATCCTACAGGTTCATTATTCAATAAAATTATACTCTAATTAATGCCTCCAAATTCATTTTTTTTTTTCTAATAGGGAACACGAGCAAATAAATAGCTACGTTAATCCTTACAATTATATTAAGAGCCAGGCAAATACATCTAGGAATAAGGATATCTTTATATGTGTGAATTACAAGCTAATAATCTCTTATAAATAATTATAAAATTTAACTTATATACATTAATTGTGTAAAGAATAGTAATTTGACTTATAGCCAATTTTCAAAAGCCACTTTTTGATCTTTTTGTTTTTGTGTTCGACCAAAAGAAAAAATTGTTCTTGAATTATGACAAAAACAATTTATTGGTTTTTGAGTAGCAACAGAAAAGTGTTACTAACTTTTGATTTTACTACTTTTACTGGTAATACTACCACCGAGATTATTTTAGATGATCACTCAATTAAAGATAGTTCTCTCTAAAAGTCACTCAACTTTGTTTTATAACTCAAAAGTCACTCAACTATTGGTATTTCACCTACAAAGCCATCCAATCTATTTAAGTGATTTTTCATTAAATTTTCCTAACATATGGAAATGTCTCAAAACTATGTTGAGTCACTTATGGAAATGTCGCAAAACTATGTTTTACTCCTTAACAAGATGCATTAGTAGTGTTTTATGTTGACGAAGTCTTTGCTTTGTGGTGCAAAGTTACTCGAGAAGAGTTCTTGCCCAAAATGTTGACCGAAACAAATAGTAGTAAAAGACATCAAGAAAGAAAATTGAGTACACGGTTTGCATAGTGTTCAACATCCACGAGTACTAGGAAATTTTGGTTATATATATATAGCTGACAACACCGAATTAATTGAAAAACTTTGCATGTAATGATGTAATATCCAAATCTTAGAAGGATTGAGGTTGACAAGCTTCGGACAAGCTTCTAGCCTGACAAGATTTTGAAAAAGGGGGTGCATATGATTTTTTAGGTAAAATTTCTATTATCATGGGAGAGAAAAATAAAGAGTTTATGAAGAATAACACAAATTTAGTACGCATGCTTTGAGCTCGATAATGACATAACCAAAAATTAAATTCGTCTCTGTTGAACCAAAGCAAACAATACGCACTTACACTCTCATAACATATTAATCCTGCCAACTACTCGTAACCTACATGAGGCTGACTCTTCTGATGATTGCTACTAGGATTTTTATTATATTTTTTAACTCACATTAAGTCATTGTACTTATACTTGTCATCAAGGTTTAATTTCACTGGAGTCGAATTTCATCCTTTTTTTTTTTAAACCAATAAATACACTCTACGTTCACTAGTGTGAAGGTGCGAACTGTTCACCTACATTCATGATAGAGCTAGGAGGAAGGTTTTACTTACCTCATTTTTATGTATTTATCCATATTTGAATCTTAATGTATTTTTCTCTGACTTTTCCGCCCTCTATGAAAAGTAATTTTGCCTTAAAAGGAAATAACTGCATAACTTAAGTAAATGTGTTGAACACGGAAAAAGATCCAGTCAAGTACTATTGTGTCAAGTAATGTTCAATGGTCTTGTAGATCAATGCTACTTGTACCTTAAAATAATTAATGGTTGAGATCCATTTCAACTCATATGTTTAGCAAAAGAATTAAAAATGACAAAATATACTAACAGAAGCTGTTAACTATAACCCACTTTTCTTACCATTTAAAAAAGATTTACTTTCTGACGTTTTCAACTGAAAATTACAGCAAACTACACCACATTATCCCTTTGTTAAACTGCAAAATAAAGCAAAGTGCGTCATAATGAATTTTCTCAAGAAAAAAAACTAAGTTGGCCGGAATTTGCTTCCCGACTTTTTTGACCCTCCATTTTTAACTGCAAAAAAACCTCTTTCCTCTTTGAAAGATTATACATATAACCAAAAGATATGTATTCATCATTTACAAGCATATATCCTTTTTACTTCTCCTATGAAACCCAAAAGTTCGTACAACGTAGAAACATTGATACTTTTGAGAAACAATGTTTTATTCTCTTTTCTGTAGGGACTTAGTAGCTCAGTTGGTTGGCTACCTGAACTTTTACTTTGTTGGTGAGGGTTCGAATCCCCACATTGTAATCCCCTCTCCATTTCCCCTTCCCCTACCCCCTATGTAATAAAAACAATTTTGTTTAAAAAAAAAAAAATCTCTTCTTTTCTTTTAAAGTTAATTAATTGTTTGATCTTATTGAGTTTGATTCCTTTATTCATTATAAAGTTTGATAATTTGATATTTGTTTATCTAGTATTATATGTTTTTATACTTCATCCGAAAAGCTCCAAACAAGATCAGGTTGTACTATAATTTTTCTTAAATGTATGATCACATTAATTCTTTGCGTATTGTTCAGAAATAAAGACGATGAGACGGTTTCGCAAAGTCTAATTTTAATTATATAAAATAAAATAACCAAAAAGTTTAATTTGTATAAATTTCATAAAATTACCGTCCAAGTTGGACCAATGACACCGCTATTGTGGAGTTGGATTGGTAAGAAAAAAAATTAACGTTGCATACTTTTTCTATGGCGGAATTCATTATTTTCTTCTTTCTCTAAATGTGGTATATTTAAATTGATTGAGGATAATATCGTTATTAAGAAATTTGACAAGATTTGTCGATTAACGATTACAAAGTATAATAGTTGTGGTGTATGTTGTAATTTCCAGTTGAAAACGTACGAAAGTAACTATTTTTTAAATGGTAAGAAAAGTGGGTTATAGTTAATAGCTTCCGTTAGTATATTTTGCCATTTTTAATTCTTTTATTAAGCATACGAGTTGAAATAGATCTCAACCATTAATTATTTTATGGTACATGTGGCATTGATCTACAAGATCATTGAACATTACTTGACACAATTATACTTGACTGGATCGTTGAACACTACATACAGCAAATTGCCTATTTAAAGCACTCTGATAAAATTGGAATATAGGAAAAGGCTAATTACGTCAGTTTCATACTTTCTATTTCTTCCCATTTCTTAGTAGTGCCTCCTGAATTTAGTATCGGTTCATATTAAAAATATGTTCTCAAAGAAAATTAACTTAAACTTCTTTCCGTTCCAACGGTTCCAATTTATATGTGATGATATGTCAGTCAATACGGAGTTTAAGAAATAAAAATAGATTCTTGAAACTTATGATTTTTGGATATATCATTTTTGTGGTTATATAAATATAATATGACACTAAAGGTAAAATACAAAATTTAAATTAAATTGTTTCAAAATAAACAAAGGAGTCATTCTTTTTTAACAAATTAATAAGGAAAAAGTGACTGGGACGAAAATGAAAATAATTTTGTTTATTAGTACGAGATTGCTTCGCACCTCACGGTGATTATAACTCTCACCTATCTGAGTTCTATTCAAAATTTTCATCTGGAAACTTGTATGGGGAAGGTTTTCCCGCATGCTATTTGTGAAATTAAATAAATATATAGTAAAAAGAAATTGCTGTATTTTGGATCTGGAGCTAGCGGATAGCAGGAACGGAACCCACATCTTCTCTTCTTGGCAAAGAGAAATTTAGGAATAAAGAAAAAGAAAAAAGTCATATATATTGCTAATTAATCTTTTATCCATCTTTTTTTTTTGTTTCTACGAATGGATGCTCTACACCAAAAAAAAAAAAGAAAAAAAAAAAGAAGAAGATTCCTATACATATATTCCATCAACTAGAAAAGGGAAATGTTGAATTATTACATCCAAAAGAAGAATTAAATCCATCATGAATATCTTCTAGACCAGCAAAGAAATCCCCATCAAACATGTCTTGAATCGAAACGCATTCATTCTCATCACTTCCTTCAAACATATTTTTTATCCCTTCATCAAAATAATCACCTATAATAGTATTCTCTTGATTCATTTCTATTTCTGGAAACTCTTCGATCAAAAGTGCTGCTGGGGGTGAATTTAAATTTGATGTTGAACCATGTGGACTTGAAATTTTTTCTTTCACCATTTTTGCACTATTAATAGAGTTCTTTGAATTTGGAAATTTGCTTTTGGTAGTACCAGCTAATGAATTTCTACGTGTTGGCTGACTATGGTTGTGTTCAGCTGTGTAAGTCACAATAAATATTCCAGTTTCAGTGCAACTTTGTTCTACTTGTTTCCTTGCTAAACAACCCTTTGAACTGCTGCATCTATAATAGCTCCTGTTTTTAAGGAAAAAAACGCGAGTTAGAATAATTGAATAGTTTAAACAATCAATTTTGTTGCTAAACTTATATAATCAGTTGTCGCATTAAGTAACTGAATTCTAACCCTTGTAAAACTAAAATCACAAAATTATTATTTGTCACGTTAAAAGTAATTGAATTATGTGTAGAATGCTCAGAAAATACAAACGATTGAAATGTCCAAATTCTTGTTGTGGTATATTATTTGTTGTTTAACACTTTCTACAATATGACTTCTACGTAGAAAAAAATTCAAATGTGTAAAGTATTTTGAACAATAGACAAATAAAACAATATTGAGATGAATTTTCTTTTTAAAAAAGAACAAAATACAATATATATATCAAGAAATTTTCTAGCATTGAAATCCATATTGATTGGGGAAGTAAAATTGATCGATGTTCTAATATGATCTTTGGAACTCCCCTTCTTGATCTAATTTTTGAGCTCGATGTAGGTCCAAAATCTATTTTCTTAACACAATATCAGAATAAGACTCATTTCAAATTTTAATTTACCCAATGGTAGGCCCTCATATTATATTATTTACGGTCCAGATCTCCAACATGCGAGTGGATATTGAAGTCTCATATCCGATCCGTTCACCTTAACTTTTAAGGTGAGTTCTATACATAATATAATCTAAAGTGAATATCCCAGAGTCTCCATATGAAAAATAGCTCTAAGCTCTACTTATGTGTGTCAGTGTGTGTCAGTATGTGTTTCAATAAAGAACTGATTTTGAGAGGATTCGTACCTTGGGTAAGGGGAGCCTTTGATGGGTTTTTGACCATATTTACGCCAAGCCCACTTATCAGAAGAAAGATCATCTGCTGTTAACTGAAGCACCACTCTTTTCTGTTCATTTTTCCTGTAACAAAAATTAATCAACTCCATGTCAAACATCACACTTATATTTTAACCAATACCGCATAATATTGCACAGAATTATGAGACTAAAATATTACTAATAGTAGATGATTTCTTCCATCTGTCAAAAGCTTGATGGATAGATCCATCCGATATCTATACTAGTAGAAATTAGTAGATACCCGGTGAAATTAGTCGAGGTACGCGCAAACAACTGACGCTAACACTACGGTTATCAAAGAGAAATTTAAGGAACCATTAATTTTCCTCACCTTTTTTTGTACTTAGGTACATATGTACTAGGAGCAGCCACCACTTGCTGTTCATGTCGTTGATGTTCTCTCTTCTCTTCTTTAACTTCTTTGGGAACTAATGAAATTGAAGATCCCATGAACGTATTTTGTCCACCAACAGGGTAAAATGGCTTGTAAAGTTCTTCTAACTCATCATTGAAAACCTCTTTTTTCATCTCATAAGAAAAAGATAAATATTCACTTTCTTGAAAACCCAAGTTAGAAGAAAAATCAATATTATTAGCTCCATGGAAATCACTGCATGTTGATGATCCTATAACAACAGCTTGAAGACCCCAATCCATCATCATAAGTTTTGGATTTTTTTTTTTTTTTTTGGTATGAAGAATATGCAAAGAGGGAAAAGGAATAGTAATAATGGCGCTGACTTTGTGATAGCTAAGATATGCAGCTTTGAGGGCTATTTAAAGACTGGAGATATTATTAAATTCAGCAGATTTTTTTATTCCTGTTTACACACAAGCTAATTTTGTTTTTTGCTTATTTTAAGATAGATTGAGTTGACTTTGTGACAAAGTCAAAGGGTAACGACAGCGGAAGCTAATAAGCAAATAATACACGCTTTTGTCTCAATTTCTGGCTTTTAAGTTCTCATTGTTGACTAAACTGATCAAATCCTACTTAGATGAATTTGTCAGAAATGGTCTATTTTGTCAAGTCTAATTAATTAATTAATTTGGCCTTTCATTAAATAAAGGGTTGTATCTTCAGTTAATGACATAATATATAATTAGTGTATACTTAAATTGCACACAAAAGGATAACTTAAAAATTAGCCAGCGTTTTTGTTTTTGGCATTTTTAATTTCCGGTGTTAGCCCCATTTGGCAAATTAAAGGGCAATAGAAACTTTCTACTCGTGAGTCAGTTGGAAGTTAGAAACTATAATGTTTGAGTTGGTTGTTGTCTCTTTATATTATTGCGGATAATTCTCACACTATGATCTAGCTTTTAGGCTTGAATTATTTAGGTCCAAGGATCTATATACTTAATATGGTGTTACAGTCAGATTCATTCCGCTTCTTGGTGTGACCAATAATGTTGAGTCCCCCTATATTATCCACGCTCTAGACATCCAATTTAGGCGTGATTGGAAATGTTAGAGTACTTTGTATCCTGTAATGTCTTTGGACGGTCCTCATTACCTCATGCATTAATTTTTGGGGTTGAGTTAGGCTTATTATATTATTTTTTTTCTTATCTATAAAAGGCAAATACTTAATTAGAATTTTCGAATATAAATACGTAGACCACCGTATATTATAAATGGATGAGAATTTACAAATCAATGAAAGGATATTCCATCTTAACAAAGTTTAAAGTATTACTATCAATTATCATAGATTTATTCATGTACAAGTACGAGTGCGCGTATCTGATATGAAAAATTGTCAGTGACACGAAAGAAATATGTTCCATATATACTGACGCTTTAGCTGATTTATGGTTAATTCGTGTTGTACAAAAAGTTGCATATCATAATAATTTAGAATGTTCTTGCACATTACTCATGTAGAGGTTTAGCGACCTTAAATATTTTTTTTTTTTTTGTGGTTACTAAGAGAAAAAAGGAAAACGACCTAACATAAATTAATGAGATTTTTTTTTCAAATTATTATTATATTCCGCAAACTTGTTAAATTATAATCTGAGAAGAATTAAAATATGAATAATGAAAGATAAAATGGAATTGGTTCCCAAAAGTCCACATTTAGATATTTATCGAGTGACTCAATTATTATCAACGTAAGCATGACCAACAAGGACGAAACTATAGCACGCGAGCAAGTTGCGTTATGTTATATCACAAATGGTTATTATATAGCAAATATATTGCGTGAACTAGAGGGAACTTTGAATAAAACAAATTAAATGAAACTTCCAGCCCTATAGTTTTTACTTTTTTAATAAAATGGACCACCATTTATGGGGGTTACCATGCCTAATTATTCAGTATTTTCTACATAAAACTATTAGTACTCCTACAATTTAATCACACAACATAGGTATATGTGTATATGTATTTTAGCTTTTGTAGGGTGGGGTGATCTATGGAGGGTAGTGGGGGTAAAAGAATAGAAATTGAAAAGATTTGAAAGCTCTATTTTTTGGAGTTGAGCCCTGAATTCTCAAAGCAACTAGATGAATGAAACCGTGTTTTCTTTCTTTTTTTGTTTTTCTTATGAGAAAACTTCACATCAGTCGGTAGTGCATATTCAATATTTCACGCAGCAACTTGCTATTTTTATTTTTATTTTATTTAATTTTTCACTCAATGTTCCATATCCATTTTGGAGTCTTAAATAATTTGAATTCGCATCGTGTACGATTCATTAAAAAGAGATACATTTTCTATCGGAATTTTTCCATTGAACTTGTACCCGAGACCTCAATTAGTTATGGTGAAATAATTTTATTCATCTCATCCCAATTCATGTGGTAATATTTGTTTAATAATATAAATCATACAACTTGCCATGAGTATATCATGCCTAGAATTTTTATATATTGAAGAGGTGACTTCTATACACCCTACAGAATTTTCAGGAAAGAGATAACTCTACCTTCTTGTAGGATAAGATGAAGAATAATCTAAACTTCTAAAGAGTGGGATTTTCTGACTATTAAAGGAAAGTCTTTTTTCTTCGCTAAAAAGGTAATTTTCAATAGTCCAATTTGATACCTTTTTTCAATAGTCCAATTGGATTTATTACACGGTTATAAATGAATAGACGGTAACGGTTCATTTTATATGTCTTATTTTGTTGGACATTGATGAAAGTAGACACTTTGAATCTTGTGTTCTTAAACTAAATATGTGTATCATGTACCAACATATCATTGGAATTTTGTGTCTTAAACATGTCAAAAGTCGAAATTGAAGAGCTAAAGAAAAAAAGTAACATTCTTTCAAGAATAGAGTAGTAAGACACTTAGAAACAAAAAAAATTAATAGAGCACATCCAAAATTATATAACTAGGGAGAAACGGCCGCTATTTTTTAATTTTAATTTCAACATGAACTAATTATCTTACAACCAGGCACCGCCAACTTGAAATGAAAACATAAGTAGTCCTCAATTTTCGAACAATTTCTACCATATTCATCCATTTTTCAAACGTCACACATTTGACCTTAGCCTGTGCCTATAAAATTTATAAAGGCCGGTGAAAAGAACCTTAGAATTCACATCACATGCCAATAAAACAGGGGTACTGACTATTTTGCCTTCTGCAGTAAGTTCAATTGACTTCACCTTCTGCAGTAAGTTCAATTGACTTCACTGCTCTTTACTCGGTATATGTATATAAATGTAAATGATTAAATAAATTGTATATGTGTGTATAATGCACCATGTCCAACTCATACACAACTGTAAATGAATCCGTTTTTACACCAATTTCGAAGTTTGAAGGTTGTTTCTTTGTGTTCAAACATTCGAGCAGTTAGTCAATCTGTTTTGGTCAATCTACTGTTAGTTAATTTACTGCGGAACGGCCATGGCTGGTTCATCGTACTCCAATCCGTTACTGTATTAGTAAAAATATACCGAATTGAAGACTATTTGATCAAATACATGGCAAGCGTAGAAGGATTCCAGTCAATCACCGAGTTCGTCAAGGCCAATCCAACCAAGACTTGTTTTATCATCCGAGAATCAGCACCCGAACTCGTTTCATTCGCACCGCATAGTAGAGGCCCGTGGTGACCTGTCCGGAAAGGTTCAGAGTACCCGGACAAATGATAACTCAAACAACGGCTAGATTCCGAGATATGCTGGATTCTATTTAATCTCATTTACTGCCCACGATCTCAACCTTGTAATGACTAAAACGGACCAGAATCATGGAAGTAGTTGCCACCAGCTTATCCTATAAACTCCCCCACTATTGCAATCATATGGATACACCTGAAACTCACACACGTTACAATTCTAGCTTCCTACTTAAATTATTTCTGTTATTGTTGTTCTTGGTCGTTGCTCGCCGTCCACTGATCCAAAAACACAATAAGAATCTCTCTATCTTCTCTTTTCTCAATCACTTAAGTTTGGTCATTTATCTTGTTATTTTCATAACGTTGTTTCCATTACATTATTATTATTATTATTATCAAGAATTAAACAAGATTTGAATTACTGTAATTGTGTTTCTTGTGACCTCATTCTTAATAATTTAACTAGTTGACCTAATAAACAAATTTAAAGCTTGACAGTTGCGGTCAGATTGCTTAATTAGCATCTTTGGCTTACTGTAGAAGTGGTATTTTCAGCAGAAAAACTCCCCTAGATTCCTATGTAGTAGTCGACCTTTATAGTGACACAGAAAGATGTGATTTATGAGTTTTCCCACTTAAGGATTACTGGTTAAGACTGCAGTTTCCATGTTGACTAGTCAGACGATGCAACTCTTCATAGGTAATTCAAGGAGTTCTGTTAATGCCACAGGCAGGGGGAGATCTACAACGTAGGAAACTGGTTTGGCAGAACTCAGTAATTTTGGTTCAAATTCTGTATTCATCTTAGGAAATTCAGTTAATATGTACTTATAATTAATTTAGAACCTACTAATTCAAAAACACTAAATTCTAAACGCTTTCAAATTCTGACTCCTTTGAATCCTCAATTCTAAACTAGTTGAGATAGGCTATGTGAATTCTCTATATCCAGTTTTTGTACTGGGCCTATTTCATTCCAATATGACAGATCATGTTACTGGCCAAGTCAAGCTACTAATACTGCTACGCAACAACATACACAGTGTAATTTCACGGGTGGGGTCTGGGAGGGTAGAGTTCAGGCAGATCTTAGCCCTTCCTCGTAGAGATAGAGAGATGCTTTCTGATAGACTCTTGGCTCTACTAATACTGCTACGCGTTTGATTAAATTTTGAACTTCTGAAATTACAACTAAAGGGTTAAGAATATTTAGTACCTGCAACAATAAACGGCTTGCTATATCCCTCTGCTTGATGCTATTATTCCAAGGCTTTAACGGCTGCATCAAAGCAAAGCTACCAAATCTGTTCTTCATAGATGATAAATGAAGGACCTTGTTACAAAAATCAACCAAACGCACAAATCATTATTCAGAAATGATGAAGAAAGAAGAAACATCACTGACCGTGAATGGTCCTATTAACCTGCAATTGAGAAGCGAAATAATCTGGTGAATCACAGAGCAGCTTGTAATATAGCTCTCTGTGAGTCACCCTCTTTTTACTGAACCATAATTTGGTAGCACATTTCCATAACCTTCCAAACTTGGCACAACAACTTAGTGAGCATTATTAGTCTGTGCAATAAGTAATTTGATGGTAAAAAGATTTGTATATTAGTTTACCTCTTATGAAGGACTTGGCACTATTTTCTTTCGTTAAGGATCGAGTGCAAAAAGAATGGGATCGAAAGATCCATGAATCACCGGTCACTAACCCCTGGCTCACAGGAATTTTTACTGATCTGTGTGTGTCACATAGACACATATAGTATAAACTATCACCTCTGCCTCAATCCCTTCTGTTTGGTGTCGACTATATAAATATCTGTATCTGAATCTGTTCAGGCCTATTTCATCCCAATACTGATAAGTAAATTGTAATTTAGAGGCAGCAGAGAGGTTCATTGTATGAATCTCTTAAAATTGCTAAATTTCCTCCCAAAATTTTGGCACATAGTCTTGCTTTTTCCTTCAAATTTTCTCTCTACACTGATATAACATAGGCTTTTTGTACAGTTAAGAAACAGACACATAATTGATTAATCAACTTTAGTTGGATTTCATTATAAGTAAACAGAAACTAAATTTCTCACAATTGTTAAAACTCGTTTCGAGAAAAAAAAAAAAGTAGAATTTCGAACCAGTGATGGATCGGAAATAGACGGAGAATTTGAACTTAGGGCTTTAAGAAAATTCAGGACGGCAATTTTGATTCGAACTCGGACCTGAATACATAAATCCGATTAGAAGAGAAAACAAAAGGCATGCTGAAATTGCGAAACAGTTTAGGTTTCAATTCTAACAGTTTAGCTCTTCACATGAGACGATGCTAAAATTTCAATATGTTTATTTTCCAAGTACAAGTGTATCACAAAAAATATGTGTTAGTAGCAAATATAACTCATCTATGCTTTTTCTGTGGTAAACAAATTCTTTAATGAAGCAAAAGAACTTCTACTTGTGACTCTTACATAACGTTTTAAGAAAAATACCGAAAATTAACCGAACCGTACTGATACCGAAGAGAAACCGATATATATAGGACGGTTTCGAAAAGTCTAATTTCGGTCATACAAATTATAATAACTGAAATTAGTATAAATGTTATAAAATAAGCGGCCGAATTGTCCCATTGACTCTAGCTTCTTCGCCTCCAACGCTTCCTTCACCCTGAGAAGAAGTGTTGTCCTCCATTCATCAAGCTTTGTCATGCTATCATATTCCTTGAGACAACATTAAACTTGGCAACATCTTCCTCTTCAATAGCAGTTGCCAAATCCACTAGCAACTTGCACTCGCGTGTCCTTGAAAATGTCGGATCAAGTTGCTGATATCGCTCCACTGTGTCGTTAATTGCAACGACATCACCTCTACAAAGTTGGCAAATACCAGCATTTAGAAGATGTCCACTAACTTCATACTTCAAGGAGTTGTCTCTGATGGAGTGTCTTGCTATGTCCTCAAAGATGTCAATTGATCTTTGATATTTTTCTCGTACCTTAGCAGAGATTTCTGCAATTTTCTGCTTGCACTGATTTGCGGATGCTGTTAAATCCAAATTCTCTAAAAGATCAGCTGCTTTGTCATAGTAAATGATAGCCAGCTCCAAATTCCGCTCTTCATGTTCAGATAATTTAGCAATTTTCTTGTAATATCCTGCGGACACACTTGGCCTTTCAATGTCCAGAAACATATGTACTGCCTGCTCTAGATATGATATTGCCTTTCTCGTATTTTATGTCTCCATGTAGTAATAAGCAGCATTAGCGTAAGCACTACCAGCCTCATGTTTGCTATGCAACTTCAGATTATAACAACTTGCTAATTTGACATATACTGCTCCAACTCGATCCCATGATTTCGCGAGTTCGAAGCAACTAGCAGCTTTATCGAACAAATCTACAGAGTCATAGTATTTGGACCCGAAAATTCCCCAACCGCTGAGTAATTTCTTCTCAGCTTTCTTCACAAATCCTTCTCCTCTAGCTATCTGATGCTCCATTATTTTTGTGGTTTTTTGTTTGCTTAGCGGAAGAGGATTTCGTTTTTTTTTTTGTAAGATGCTCTGAATGCTCTAGCAACGTCCATATTTATAATAATACGAAAACTACTCCAACTCAAAATAGGAAAATCTATTCCTATATGAAATTGACTATAAATCCTAACTAGACTTGAATTAAAATGCCAAATCCTAATCAATTTTGATTTCCTACAACTTTAAATATTTATTTTTCATGCTATAAAAATGGATTCAAGATTTAGAGTTGTATGAGTTGGCCGCGATGTATCATACACACAGAGACTCACGTACAATTTTTTAAATTTATTTTACATGTATATACATGGACCAAATCAAGAACAGTGAATTTATACGGCTGTTTCATTGACATGTGATGTGAATTCTAAGGTTCTTTCTCATCGACTTTCATAAATTTTGTAGAATATACTAATTAAGTCAAATGTGTGACATTTGAAAAATGGGTGAGTGAGGTAGGAATTGTTCGAAATCGAGCAAGTTTGAGGAGTCTATTTGTGGTAAATTTTACCATTACATTATAGTATATAATTTTCGTTTGCGTTCCTCTCCATTTCCCTTCTCTCCATTTTCCCCAAGTTCTACCTTGGATTAGAGACCCATGGCGTGGGTTAGAATTAATGGCTAAGATTTAAATGACTAAGCAGTTGGATAGCAAACCTACGCTGCTGATGCTGCTCATTACTACACGAAGACAAATATTCGAGAAAGGCAACATTTTGTGTAAGGCAGGCATGGCTCGGGACAATATGGAAAGGCTAATTGTTTCCCCAAGACATTATGAGATAGCGAGAGTAGAAGAATTCATGAAGAAAGCTGAGAAGAAACTCAGCAGTTGGGGACTCTTCAGGTCCAAATACAATGACAGTGTAGATTTGTTCGATAAAGTTGCTAATTGCCTCAAACTTGTGGAATCATGGGATCGAGTTGGAGAGGTATATGTCAAATTAGCAAGTTGTTATCTGAAGTTGGATAGCAAAAATGACGCTGCTAGTGCTTACGATAATGCTGCTCATTACTACACGAAGACAAATAATACGAGAGAGGCAATATCATGTCTAGAGCAGGCAGTATTCATGCGTCTGGATATTGGAAGGGTAAATGGGTCCGCAAGATATTACAAGAAAATTGCTAAATTATATGAACAAAAAGAACGGAATTTGGAGCAGGCGACCATTTATTATGAGAAAGCAGTTGATCTTTTCAAGAGCTTGAATTTTACATTGTCTGCAAATCAGTGCAAGCAGAAAATTGCAGAATTCTCTGCTGAAGTACTTGAAAAATATCAAAGATCAACTGAGATTTTTGAGGACATAGCAAGACACTCCATCAGAGACAACTCCTTCCAAGTATGAAGTAGCCAGGATTCACGAGTCCGCAACTTAAATGACCCAAAAACTAACATTTGAGACCAAAATAATCCATTAAAAAAAAAATGACAAAACTACCTTTTGCGCACTAAATTAGTGCGCAATAGGGCTAAACTGCACTTTTTCAGTTAAGTTCTATTGCGAACTAATTTAGTGCGCAAAAGGACTAAACTGCAAATTTAATAAAACGCCCCACCCTTGTGCAATTTCAAAGTTTGAAAATTTCACGTTTTTTCCATCCTTTGACCAAAGATTAGTCATGTTTCAAAACGCCGGAATATCAATATTTTATATAGAACCTGATATCTTTTTTTAAAATACATGTAGGTTTCACTCAATACATCAAGATACGTAAACGTTTGGATCGTCGTGTTAGGTTGTAAAATGCTCAAGTAAGTTTTGTTTGTTTGGAATTGTTATCTTTAATTTTCTCCTAACTTGTTATCTTTAATTTTTCTCCCTAAATAAAAAAAAAAATTGCGTAAATCCGATGTCCGAGCGTAAAGTTATGACCGTTTAAAGTTTCACCAATTTACAACTACTTTTTCTCCCTATACTCATTATTTGATCATTTTATCTTATTTTTATAACTACTTAAGTCTACCGGATAAAAAATTTATGAGACTTGCATAACACATTAATTTCTTTGCGTTATTCAAACAAAATAAAGCACTTAAACCTAAAGATAACAAGTTTCCAAACAAACAAAAACTTACTTTCGACTTACAACCCTAAAGCGACAATCCAAACGTTTTGTATATCGATGTATTGAGCCTACATTATTGTTCGCAAAAGATATCAAGTTCTATATAAAATATTGATATTCCGGCGTTTTGAAACATGACTAATCTTTGGTTAAAGTATGAAAAAAATGTGAAATTTCCAAACTTTGAAATTGCACAAGGGTGGAGCATTTTATTAAATTTGCAGTTTAGTCCTTTGCGCACTAAATTAGTGCGCAATAGAACTTAACCTAAAAAAAGTACGATTTAGCCCTATTATGCGCACTAATTTAGTGCGCAGAAGGTAGTTTTGTCACTTTTTTTTATGGATTATTTTGGTCTCAAATGTTAGTTTTTGGGTCATTTAAGTTGCGGACCTGGATTCACCCCGTATATGTTCACTGGTTTGGTGCAAAACTCAGTCCGGGTAAATTTTTGTCATTATATTATATTACAATATATAATTTCCGTTTGCCCTATTATTCACCGTCGACCCATTTATAACCATGTAATAAATCTGGAATATGCAATTGAAAAAAAAAAAAGAAAAAAAAAAAGACCTTCCCACTGGTTAAAATTAGCACTTAATTAGATCCAGATATGTGTGTTGTACATTTGAAATTATTTCCCTTGTAGTATTTCGTTAATGAGCAATGATTAATCTATTTCTTAATTAAAACAATGAGAACAGGTTAATAACTCTCTTTAATTTTTTTTCTAAAGATTTTATATTATAAAAATAGTTGTAGATAAAAACATCATAAATTCATTCCCCACTTCAACAGAATTCAAGAGGGCATTTTTTCGAAATTCAAAAAGAAAGAAGTCTAAACCAAATGGAATTACTACCGTACTCTGTTTCTTTCGTCTTTATCTACTCGTACATCGTACATTTTACACATAATAACAAACCCTTCCCCTTTCCTTTTTATTCGTATCTCTTTGCCTATAAATATTCCATCAAAATAAAGTTCCATTATTTCCTTAACAGCAAAAAAAAAATGTCTAGCGACAACAACAACAACAACAACCATGAAATCGACAATAACTTGCTCACATTGTCTCTTTCTTTTCCTTCTCCCACCGTGCAAACCCCACAGTCCCATGTACAACTCCCACCACCCCCACCCCCACCACCACCACCACAACAACAACGCAGGCCACGTAAGCGAAAGCTATCGAATATATCAAAAAACGACACCGTTTCACCACCTTATCCATGGGCTACTAATAAACGAGCTATAGTTCATAGTCTCAACATACTTTACTCTAACCAAATATTTACTATCAAAGGTGACGTTCAATGCAAAAGGTGTGAGAAAAAATACGAAATGGAGTTTAATTTGCGCGAAAAATTCGCGCAAATTGGAAGCTTTATTGCGTTAAATAAAGCTTCCATGCATGACCGTGCACCAGATATTTGGATGAACCCTATTTTTCCTACGTGCAAATTTTGTAAACAAGAGAATAGTGTGAAACCTATTATTGCAACAAAGAAGAAAGAGATTAATTGGCTATTTTTGTTATTGGGACAGTTTCTTGGTTGTTGTACACTTGAACAGCTCAAATATTTCTGCAAACATAACAAGAATCACAGGACTGGTGCTAAGGACCGTGTTCTTTATCTTACGTACCTGACTCTTTGCAGACAGCTTGATTCTAGTGGCCCTTTTGATCGTTAAAAATTGGTTCTGTTTGCAAGAGGTGAGAAAGGTGCTAAAAGTTAAATAGGGTTGTGTAAAATTACTACTGCTAATGTTACTATTGCTAGGATGATTTAGTACTTTTTAGCTTCAGTTGAAAAAGGTGTAACCAACTTTTGTGTTGCTGTTCATTTTGGGCAAGACCTAGCTATATATCTTTCTCTTGGTTTTGTAATGTTATTTTCTGGTTCATTGATGATATCCTGTTCTAATTTAGATAGACATTTAATTTTTGGTGGATTATTTTGATCATGCCCGACTCATTTTGCAATTTGGAGTGAGTACGGTGCTAAAAGTTAAAATAGGATTATGTGAAATTACTACTGCTAATATTATTACTATCGCTAGGACGATTTACTTTTTAGCTTTAGTTGAAAAAGGTTTGTAGCCAACTTTTGTGTGGCTGTTCATGTTGGGTTAGACCTAGCTATAGATCAGTTCTCTTGTTTTTCAATGTTATTTTCTGGTTCATTGATGTTATCCTGTTTTAATTCAAACAGGCATTTTAATTTTTGGTGGATTTTGATCATGCCTGACTCTTTGCAGTCAGCTAGATTCCAAGGGCCCTTTTGATCGTTAAAAAGCGGTTGTTTTTGCAATTTGGAGTGAGTAAGGTGCTAAAAGTTAAATAGGGTTATGTAAAATTACTACTGCTAATGTTTACTATTGCTTGGGCGATTTACTTTTTAGCTTTGTTGAAAAAGCATATGTTTTGTATTGCTATTCATTTTGGGCAAGACTATATATATATATGTGTGTGTGTTTGTTTTCTAATGATCAGTTAATTTCTGGTTCATGATGATTTCCTGTTAAAAATTGGTTCTTTTTGTCACTTGAAGTGAGTAAGGTGCTAAAAGTTAAATAGGAGTTATTTTTAAGGGATGTGCAAATGACTAAGTGAACACTCTTTTTTATCCGGAAAGAGTTAATTTGTAGCAATTTTTTCTTTGGTCTAAAATAAATGAATTTTTCAAAGTCTAAAGAGGGCTAACTATTTGTCTATTTCTACTTTTAAGAAAAGTAAATGGGTAATATTGTCAAATTACCCTTTGATTAGCAAAAGCGTAATATTGTCAATATTCCAGTGGCCAATTTGATCGTTAAAATTTGCTTCTTTTTATCATTTGGAGCGAGTATGATGCCATAAGCTAAATACGATTATGTAAAATCAATACTGCTAATATTACTATAGCTAGGATGATTTACATTTGGCTTTAATAATTAGTTGAAAATGCATATGTATTGGTATTTTGGTGTGTATGTAGCCAACTTTTGTGTTGCTGTTCATTTTGGGCAAAACCTAGTTGTATAAACTGTTCTCTTGTTTTCTAAATGCTCAGTTAATTCTGGTTAGTTAATGATATCCAGTTTTGATGCAGACAGGCACTTTAATTTTGGGTGGACGTTGATGTCTTCAAATTTTGCCATTTTTCTTGAAATGTCAACAATTGTATATATCGACAGGGAGTAGATTACAGCATCTAAATCCTTGCTGCTTTGGATCTGTAGGGCCTTTTGTTGTTTCGAAGAATAAAGTTCCCAATTAAGTGGTGTTTTTAGCTTTCTTTCACACTTATTAAGAAAAATAATTAATACTATAAAGGGTCGTTTGGTACGTACATAAAATTATCCCAGGATAATAATCTTAGGACTAATTTATTCCATCTCTTGGGACTAATTTATCCCATCTCCAAATTATCCCAGGATTATAATCCTGGGACTAATTTATCCCATCTCTTGGGACTAATTTATCCCATCTAGGAGATGGGATAAAATAATCCCAGGATTAATGGGATAAGATGGGATATATATGGATATCCCATCTTTAAGTCTGGGGATGCACTTTATACTTTATTTGGTACAAAGTATAAATTTATCCTCTATTAAACATGGTACAAAAAATTAATCTAGTCTAGTGGGGATATATAATACCGTGTACCATATTTCCTCCATCTCAAAATAAGTGCCGTCTTAGCAAAAATCACGCCCTTTAAGAAGTCAATAAATATAATATAGAGTTTACTAAATTATCCCTATTTATTAGTAGATGTTGTTTTTCAGAATTGAGCAATATTAGATAGGACTACTTCTTTAATGCTAAGGATGTAGTGTGCAACACTTGCCAATTTTTGTCTTGAATTTCTAAGGTAACACTTATTTTGGGACAAATCTTTTTTGCTAAGATGACACTTATTTTGGGACAGGAGAGTTGTAACATCCCGTAAATCCGAATTAGGTATGAATGTATGAATCTAGTATAAAGGTGATATTTTAGCTATACGAATCTATTTGGGATGAACTCGGGTGATAAACAGTCGTTTTGAAGTCAAACCAAAAAGTGAAGTTCTTAAGGCCTTCTAAATTCGTCTAAGTCTAGGACAGTCTGTACTTATGGCTTGTTTTCGGGCACTTGCGTTAAATTTGTGAAAACTTCCTTCTTGAAAGTTGTAGCCCTTTGAAATACCTTTCCAACGGTATATTATGGGGGTCCATCTCAAAAAGTTATGGCTATTTTGCGGAAGGATTACGGTGCGTCCGTTCACTGATCATGTTGTACGAACTTGTTATACGGCCCATATAATTTTATACGGACCGTATAACTCGTCCGTACTTCATGACGCTTCAAATCAACGTTCTGTCCAGCCATGATAAAATATGGTCATATTATACGGACCGTATAACTTTATACGGACCGTAAATTCCATCACTTTTGTATAAATTATTAGTATTTCATTATTCACAATTCCAAGCCCTAGCAACAATCCAAAACATCAAGGTAAGTCAATCCAAACCCTTCTAACTCAATTCTAACATATACTCTAATAATCTAAGCAAGAAATCATTCTTCCTAATCTAGGGTTTTCAAGAAAACCCATCTCAAGGTTCAAGAATCAAGATTTAGGAAATCTTCTCCAAAATTCAAGTCTTTAATTCAAGATTTTGGAGCAATTAAGGTATGTAGAACTTCCATCACATGTGGGAATCTCTACGTTCTTCCCTATGCATATCACAAATCCTAGGGCATTAAACCCAACATATTGGTAGCCCGTGTTTACGTATTTATGTACATGAATTTTGTATCTCTATTCGTTATTGTATTCCTAATCTTCCATTACGGTTATTAGGAACCCTAGCTTAATCCATGAATCATGAATTCTTCCTCATGTGTTCTCATTATGTTTATATGAAATTTTATGATTTTATCTAACAAGTTACAAGCATGTTTTCAAGTCAATTATATATATCATTATGAACTATTGTTATTACTCATGAATCAAGAACATGTTTGCAAGACTACGACAAGTTATCTCATGAAACCATATTACAAGATATTTCATGAAACCATGTTACAAGTTATTTATTGAAATCATGATTACAAGTTATTTCACGAAAATCATGGCCTTCTTAGCCAACTATATCATGTTCCATGGGAGGTTAGTTAACGCCTCGGATTTTTAGGATAAGGGTTGTCGACAAAAGAGGCAACACCTTCATTATGCGGTTTGGATCCTACATGCTTATTATTACTTAAATCTCATATCCCCACGGCAAAGAATTCACGCAATTATTTTATACTATAGCATTCCCCACGTTAATATACATGTATTTCCATTGATTTATAGACTTTACTCACGTTTCATACTCATGTTCGATTCGGTTTCGGTTCATGTCTTATACCTATGTTGTGTCATGTTCTTCATTTCGACCATACTAGAACTATTCACCGTATAACGTCCCTTTTGCCGGGGCACCGCACTTCACGGTGCGGATATCGGTTTTTAGGTGCATACACCCCGGTGATAGGATCACCTCGATTATCGAACATTGGTGAGCCCCACTCTCTCGGTTCAACATGGAGTCTGCGTTAGTATTCGGTTTATGGTAGTCCGGGGCCATATCCTGGTAGTTAGTATTCGGACATGTTTTAGAGGTTTCATAGACGGATATTAGTTCACGAGTGAGTTATGCTTTCATTTTTTATTACGTTTTCATGAATTTTACATATGAAAATTTCAAGACTTTATTTCACAAACTACATTTTTATGATTCATTTAAATTGCACTAGATTATATTGTTTTGATGCCCATGTTGAAAGCAAGGCCCGAGTAGGGCGTGACAGGTTGAGTATAATTCTTCGATTTTCATAAGAAGTGTCCATTTAGCCTTTTTAAGTTGGTTCAAAATAACTGTCCACTTACATAATCAATAAAGAATTAAATTATTATTTTTCCAAAATTTACCCTGTTTAGATAAGTAAATTTTTAATGTAACCATGAAACTATATTAATTAGTACTCCCTCCGGATCAAAAAAAGAGTCCACCTAGCCATTTGCACACCCCTTAAGAAACTACTCACTCCAAGAAAAAAATATGTAAATTGACTAAACAATCTCTAATTAAATAGGCATTGGGATTTGATCACATAACACTTAATAGGGGCAAATCTGAAAAGATAAGGTTAATTGTTTCTTGATTTAATAAGTGGTCACTTTTTTTTACCCAAGAAAAAAGGCTAAGTGAACACTTTTTTTTATCCGGAGGGAGTACTAGGTAGTACTTAATTAACCGTAGTTTAGTAAAAATATTTTTTTTTTTTAGAAATTAGTATTTTCTTAAGTTGTGTGCTAAAGGCTATGGACACTTATTTTGAACCGGATGGAGTATTAACTACTGGTATGAAAGTGTTAACTAAATTATGTTAACATTGTTTAATTAAGAAAGAGATTAATCATTGGTTACTAAAGAAAATTTCCTCTGTTCTAAAATAAATGAATTTTAGGGTTGTGGCACACCCCTTAAGAAAGTTAATCAATGGGTAATTTGTCAATATTACCCTTTTACTTTTTTCAAACTTTTCATAAAACTAGAGATAGTCAATGTTGAGAGTTTGAAAAGTTAAACTATTAGACAGAAGGGTAGTATTGGAAATAATTAACTAATACATATTTGGACTTTGTAAATTCATTTATTTTGGACCATAGAAAAATTGTTAGAAATTCATTTATTTTGTATGGATGGAGTACAAGGGAAAGGATTTTTTTTTTTTTTTTAAAAAAAAAAAAAAAATCGAATGAACAATATCTATCTGGATCTAATTAAGTGTTACTCTAAACAGTAGGCTGTAAGCGCAATTTCTAGGTCTCTTTTTTGGTAAATCATGTAATCTCAATTGTCCAATATAATTTGATAGCAAATTCGAGACATGAACTATAAAGAATATTTCTGTAACATATTTCGTTTTAATCAGAGTGAGCTTTTAGAAATATTATGACTTTTAGTGATTATAATTTATAAGCATAGATAAATTTACTGCATATTCCAGATTTATTAAATGGTTATAAATGGGTAAACGGTAAATGATAGAGCAAACGAAAATTATGCACTGGTATAATATAATGGTAAAATTTACCATAAATAGTCCTAAAACTTGCTCGATTTCGAACAATTCCTACCTCACTCACCCAGGGAACGGATCGCGTCCAGTACAAAACTATCCAGTAAAAATCCATACATTGTTATACACTTGCCATGTGTCCAAGAAAAAAGTGATGGCTGAGATTCATCTGTTAATAAAACATTAACAAAATTAATAGACATATTTTATTTTATTTTTTCAAAATTACGGTAGTATTTTTGGAACACAGAGAATGCATTTTTTCTGATTTTTATGACTTACTATTGAATTTATCAAAGCATCAATTTGTTTATTTGAGGAATAAAAAAACAGATGGGATACAATAATAAGCATCCCTAATTTAGTTTTTCTTCTAGATTAGAAAAACAAACGGGATACAATAATAAGCAGCATCCCTAATTTTGTTTTTCTTCTAAAATTTTATGTATAATTACTAAATTTTTAAAAGGGAAAAGAGTCAAATATACCCTTCTACTTTATTTTATTGATTAAATTTGCCCTTCGTTAGTCAAAGTGATCAAATATATTCCTCTATTAGCCAAAGTGTTCACTTATATCCCTTGTTTGAATGAAAACCCACAAATCTTTTAAATTACCCGATTTCACTTAAATTATCTGATTTTAACCCGACCCGACCCACCTAATGAATTTTAACGCATACAAAATAACACCCATATACAATCTCATTATTCCTTCTCTCTGGAAGATAACAAAAAGCATGAAGAAGCTCAAGTTCTGATCAAAAGAGAAGAAGAAAAAGAGGGCTCCTCTTCTTGAACAACCACCACTGCCGCTCATTCCCTGCTATTATCACTGCCCTTATAATTACCCAAGTCAGCCGTTCAGCACAAACCTTGCCACCTTGGTTCGAGTGCGAGCAGCAGAGAGCAACAACCTCATGATGACTCAATTTTCACAACAGAGCAAGGCTCAAGTTCAAGATCAGTCAAACTCATGGTAGTACTAATTCACAACACTCCAATAATGTTAGTGAAATCAATCAACCAAAACCAACACCGTTAGATAATACATTGCCTCAACAGTATATGGTTGCGAATCAAGTGTATGGTGTACCTGTTATAGCAGAAGCAAGAACAGAGAGAGGTGTTGGAGCTTTTGGGTGTGTGATCAATTTTGGAGCTCATTTATTCCGTTGTTTCTTTCCTTGCTTTCACATTCGAGAACTCCAGTGAACTATGTGTTGAGGCTGAAGCAAAGCGTATTACATCAGGCTACCGGCTACCATTTCATTTGCAGAACAATTGACAACACTTTCTTTCTAAGTGCGATCACAAATTGTATAATTGACTCAACAAAGCTAGGATTTGGGGGTTTCATCCAAATATGGGTTTAAATGTGAAATCTGAGATGGGATTTGAGGTTTATCATTTGGTGTGCATTTTTGCTTTTTTCTCCATGAAAGAAGCTCAAGCTTGATGAATGATGATAGGCGGGTCGGGGCGGGTCAATAAAGGAATCGGGTCATTTAAGTGAAATAAGGTAATTTAAGAGATTTGGGGTTTCCATCCAAACAAGGGGTATAAGTGAACACTTTGGCTAACAGAGGGGTATATTTAATCACTTTGACTAACGGAGGGCAAATTTAACCAATAAAATAAAGTAGAAGGGTATATTTGACCCTATCAACTTATTTATTTACGTAATAATCCCTAAAATGGTTTAAAAAATTGGATCTATGACCTAAATGCGCAAGGCAAAGTTTCATACAAATTATGTCTTGTCCGGCATAGCTCTATAGAAATTAAGTTATCCGACATAACTTCATTTCTACAGAACTTATGTCGGACAAGGCAAAGTTTCTATGAATTTATGCCGAGCGAATTAATTACTACATAACTTATGTCGAAAAACTTAATTAATACAGAACTATGCCAGACAAGATATAGTTTCTATGCTGCGATTTTTTTCCTCGACTCTGATGGGAATCGGTAGATCAGCGAATAAGGGTACTTTGGCCCACAATCTTTCATTAAATGAGAAGCATGGACAAAAATTAAAGATCAGCGATTTGATGGACAAAAATTAAAGACCAGTCCGTATGAAGGGAAATCCGTACAAAAAAACGTGCAATTTCTCCAAAATCAGCCCGTATCCAAAAGCGGGCCGAAATCAGACCGGATATAAATACTTAGCCTTCAAATTCAAATTGCAGATTTACCGCCATTTGAAAGGGCATGGGAGAATTGAGCAGATCAACCATTTTCTTCTCCGATCAACACCTCTGTTACGCCGATATTATTCCTCCTTCACAGGTAACTAACATCAGTGTAGAATATGAATTTTGCTTCACTTTAAGTTAAATTAAGTTATTGACATTTTCATTTATGGTTTGCAGTACTCAGAGTAATGCTAGCTCGTTTTTAATCGTCTTATGTGAAGAGCTAAACTGTTAGAATTGAAACTTAAACCGTTTCGCAATTTTAGCATGTCTATGTTTTTGCATCTGACTAGATTTATGTTTTCAGGTCCGAGCTCGAACCTGAACACATCTAATCGCATCTAATAGAAGTGTAGAATATGAATTTTGCTCCGTTTAAAGTTTAATTAAGTTATTGACGTTTTCATTTACTGTTTGCAATACTCAAGAGTAATTTTAGCTCGTGTTTAATCGTCTCATATGAAGAACTTAACTGTTAGGATTGAAATTTAAACCGAATTCGTATATTAATAGCAGTGTCGAATGTATAATTTGCCTAAATTAGAAGTTCAATTTAATCCGTATCGATATTTTTATCTATTTGTTTTAGGTTTTGCAATATCTAGAGTAATTGTTAAATCGTCTCATTGAAGAACTAAACTGTTAGGATTGAAAATTAAACCGTTTCGCGATTTCAGTATGTGTTTGTTTACTTTTCTAATCGGATTTATATTAATAGCAGTATATAGACTGTATGAATTGCTTCATTTAGAAGTTTAATTAAATCAGACGGATATTTTTATTTATTTGTTTTAGGTTTGCAATATCTAGATTAATTTTAGCTCGTGTTAGATCGTATCATGTTAAGAACACTGTTAGCATTGAAACTTAAACCATTTCGCGATTTCAGTATGTGTTTGTTTTACTCTTCTGATCGGATTTATGTGTTCAGGTCCGAGCTAGAATAGAAGTTGCAGTCCTGAATTTTCTTAAAGCACTAAGTTCGAATTCTCCTTCAATTTCCGATCTATCACTGGTTCGAATTTCTACTATAATTTGCACTTTTAGCCTACTTTATATGCGTGTTGTAAGCATGAGTAACTTCTGTAATCCAAAAGGTTGATTAATCCATTGAGTTTATGCTTCCTTAAGTGTTCAGAATGTCTATTGCTCATAACAAAAGAGAGAGAAATTGAAGGAAAATGCACATTTTGGAACAAAATGTTGCATTTGGACATAAAAAATGTGAAATTTGAAAAATTGTAGTATTTGGAAAAATAAAAATGGTACTGTTTGAAAATTGGAGTTGTGTTTGGACATGAATACAACTTGGAAAAATATTGAATTTTTTATGAGTGATTTGGAGTGAAAAAATGTGAAAGCAAGTATTTGGGGCTTTTGAATTCCAGGAAATAATAACAGTTCTATGTCCAAGCATGACTCCGGAAAAAATGAAAATTATCCATGGCCAAACAGTGAACTCTCAGTTACCTCAAAGTACAAATGATTTACCAGTATTGGGATAAAATAGGCCTGAATAGAAACGGATATAGATGATTCATATAGTAGATGCCAACTACAGGCAAAGTTGGTAGTTTATCATTTACAGTAGATGTGATACAGATCAGTAGAAACTCCAGCAATAGCAGAGTGAGCCGAGGGTTACTAACCGGTGATTCATGTATCTTCCTGTCCCATTCTTTTTGCACGCGATCTTTAACGAAAGAGAATAGTGCCAAGTCATTCATAAGAGGTAAAAGACTACAAATTTTATTACAATCAAATTACTTATTGGACAAATTAATAATGCTGGCTAAGTTTTTGTGATCAAGTTTGGAAGGTTATGGAAATGTGCTACCAAATTCTGGTTCAGGAGAAAAGGGTGACTCAGAGAGAACTATACTACAAGCTTCTCTGTGATTCACCAGATTATTTCACTTCTCAATTGCAGGTCAATAGAACCATCCAAGGTCAATGCTGTTTCTCCTTTTTCATCATTTGTGAATAATGGTTTTTGTTGTTTTTTGATTTCCTTAACGGGGTCCTTCATTTACCTTCTGTGAAGAATAGACTTGGTGGCTTTGCTTCGATGCAGCCGATATAGTCTTGGAATAATGGCATCAAGCAGAGGGGCAATTGCGGGTCGTTTATTGTTGCAGGAACTATTCTTAACCCTTTAGTTGTAATTTCAGATGTTCATACTTAATTTAATCAAACGTGTAGTAGTATTAGTAGCTTGACTTGGCCTGTAGCATGATCTGTCATATTGGAATGCAATAGGTCCAATACAGAAAAATGAATAAAGAGAATTCATAAACCGATCTTAACTAGTTTACAATTGAGGCACAATTGATTGATTGGTTGATTTCAATATGAGCCAACCTAGTCAATCTTTTAACGTTTCCAAGTTTCTATAGTTGGTAAAAGTTAGTTACTGGTGGCCGTGTATGACAAACTATTTTGCTTTGTTTATCTTGATTTTTGTGCTATAAATCAAGGAACTTAGTACTTACATGTACAAGTCCTGAAGTTTTCAGTTTAAGCTTGTCGTGGATTTGAAGTAGGTAGTTTATCCAACATGTAGAACCTGGTATTTCTTTCTTCCGAAGATGGATATGTGATTTAAGGTTGATTACTTCTTTAACTACAGGAGCCAAACAAGGAAGTTGTTGACTGCTCTACTTGTGGATCTTCGGGTTATGCTATATCTGGAGACCTGGATTTGTTGAAAAATTTAACCATGGAGACAGATGCACGATATATCATTATGGTGGAGAAGGTATTTTATCACTTGTTGGAAACTTTAGTCAATGATGTAGTAAAAAACTAAAAGTAGCTCTACTTTTTTAGCATGCTATATTCCAGCGACTGGCTGAGGATCGTGTATTCAATCAAATCCCATGCATTCTGATCACTGCCAAGGGATTCCCTGATATTGCCACTAGGTAAGGTGAAGAGTTTAGCATGTAGTACATAATTTTAAAAGACAACTCCTTTACTCTGAAGTTCTAGCTCAAAGAATCACAGTAGAAGGATTTTCATTCAATTGTTAACTCATGAACTTATTCCAATCTCTGCACCTATTCAGGTTTCTTCTTCATCGACTGTGTCGGACATTCCCCAATTTGCCCGTGCTGGGGCTGGTTGACTGGTATAAATGACTTCATTAGTGTTGCCACCACATAGTTGCAGAGCAAACTTCTTACAAATCGAGTTGTGATTTTTAAGGAATCCTGCTGGATTAGCAATTCTTTGCACCTTCAAATTCGGAAGCATAGGGATGGGACTTGAAGCATACAGATATGGTGCTCTTTTCTCTAGAGTTGTGTTGAATTTTATGTGCTTGCTATCTTATACTACATTTTATAAGTGTGTGTTACTCGTGTTATTTTAGCTTGCAATGTCAAGTGGCTTGGACTGCGAAAGGATGATATTAATCAACTTATACCTGAAGAATCATTGGAGCCCTTGAAACCTCGCGATCTGCAGATTGCCAAAAGCTTGATGTCATCAGAGATTTTGCAGGTATGCATCCAGTTACTATGGAACGTCATTCTTTATTCATTATTTGGTTTAAGAATCAGAAATTTACCAACTTCTGGCAGGATAGCTACAAAGAAGAGGTGGCAGCAATGGTTGAGAGCGGTCGACGGGCAGAGATTGAAGCTCTTTATTGTCATGGATATGATTACTTGGTGAAGTTCCTAGCGACAAAAATAGTGCAAGCTAATTACCTCTGATAACTCGTCTTCATCTAAAACAAAATGGTACTTAAAAAGATGATGTATTTCCCAGAATTGAATGCTACTCCAACCATGTCTGAAGTTCAGAATTTAGAAATCTAATCGTAATAGAAATTCAACGAATTACACATCAACACTGAGTGCCATTGCTACAAGGCTCTATGTTCACTACAAAACATCAATACGTCTTATTTTGAAAGATCTAAGACAAGGCCTTTGGGGCAAAGATGCGATGTCCAACTTGACGAAGAACAAATTTTCAAAGCAACCCACCAATCCTGAAAAGAAACTGAACACATCCAGACTAATGCAATGATCTTGTGTCAATTTACAGCTCCACAGAAAACATGCTGATCGGGCAAAGCGGCAAGGCAGTTCACACTATCAACCATACAGAGACGTCCCAAGTCAACCACCTGGAGACTCATCAATAATAAAGGAAAATATATGGTCATTCCACTGGGGAAAGGGGTATATGGGGCGAAACGTGCTCATCTGATATGTGCAATAACAAATTAAAAAGGTGTAACAATCGAATGGGTATATGTTCATAATACAAAACGTATACTGACCTCTATTCCTTAGCATATAACAGACCAATGATAACCCAAAATAATGTTAAAAGTATAAAATAAAATAAAAATTTAAAAAGAAAAGAAAAAAGAACAAGGGCAGGTCGGTGGATGAAGAAAAAACTGCCTAAATGCTGGACTTCAATCCCCAAACGCAATGCTGCTCCTTGCTACATCTCAGCAAAAATAACATGAAATTGAGGTGGAAGACTCATAACCTCCCACCTAAGTGGTTTAATGTGAACCTAGTTTTGGTGGCCATCTACATTTCGTTACAGCTAATCTCAGCCAAGGCAAATGCTTTCAGCCCTCTTTAAGAAAGAGACACCCTCTTCCCCTCCATTGAGAACTTGTCACTGCCTTCAAGCTGCATACAAGGAGACAAGTTAAATTAGCAGTGCTAAAAAGAACAATCCACAAAGATAGTTGAAAAGACGGAGAACAATAACACCTGTCAAAAGACTTTACAAGATGCATGGGTTACAAACGGCAATTCGGCCAACAAAAGTACTTTACCTTGCTCTTCAAAAAAGCAATAGCCTCTTTTTTAGTGAAATAGAAAAGATCTGATGATTGTTCATCAATTAGCACTTTAAGCTGCTTCAGCTTTAACGAGTTCCCAGGTGCCTGGAGTGTGAGACATAAATGAATGTAAGTCAAGACAAGACTTCACCTAAATCACTTAATCAGTGACAAAAACAATCTAAAGAAACCTGTTTCAACAGCCGTTTACACAATTTCTTTAGCTTCAATTTTGGTTCACCATTTTTGACTGGGTCACTGATTTCTTCATATTCTTCTTTCATGGGAGGGTTTGACTCAGAAGAATCTCCTTCGTCGCTATCGTCAAAGGACGTCTTTTTCCCCTCAAAGTAGCAACCAGCAACCTTCTTCGGCCGGTCCTTAATACCCAGTCCTTGTTTTCCAGTTGTGGCTGTGTTCTGCAGTTGAAAGACATTGTCATTATATTATCTGATAAACTTCTCTTACGCTAATATGCTGATCTAGAGAAACATCAGCAAGAAAGCTAATCCAAAATGATTCATATCAGAATAATTAAGAAACTGCAACCTTCTAATAACCGAAACAGTACACCTTGGACCTTCAATTGTTACCTAGACAAATGTATCTTAGAGATGTACGAATTACTCTATCTGAGGATTCAGAACCTGATAATATTGTTATAGTTATAATAGTATATAGATGTATTAGTGAAGTTAGTAAAGATACCATGACATAAGACACTTAAATTTAAGCTTCATTAGAAGTAGAGTCGCATTTATGTTGTGGGGACAGTGGCAGTTCAAGTTGTTTAGCAGTTACAGCGTAAAATTTATTCTTCTTCAAATGGTTGGAAAGCTTACTTGCACAAGGTTATAAAGATTTTCTTGATCCTCCTCATGGAATGTGGTCCTGTCACTGAAGTCTCGCATCTTCTCGGACGAGGATGGCTTTTTTCTCCGAGCTTGACTTCCAAGAAATCCTCCTGAAACAAATCCATTTTTATAGCCCCACCATTCTGGGGGAACACCTTGATCTTCATTCCCTGGCAAAGGAATTATTTTAGTCAACAACCAGCAGCAATTAGTATCTATTCATAATTCCGAAAACTCCTCCTACCAATCACTGATCCCCCCACTCCCATCACCCAGAGAAACAATATGCAAAAATACACTCTTCCTACATTGTTTTGGGCCTTGATATGATAATTTTGATCGGAAACTAAAATAGCAATAAAATATCTACTAGATCAGAGGAGCCTCCTCATCCTATTCACTGAGATGATTATGGCTTGTTATTTTGGAAGTCCTTAGTGGATGATATTAGGAAATCAGCTACTCCGCAGTGGAGTAGGGAATTAGTGATTCCAGAGCAGGATTTTCACTTTCTCCCTCTTAAAAGAATATTTATAAACAACATCAGCATTTTCCACATGCTATTTCTCATGATTCAAATGGACAGCCTAAGTGCAAATAACATATTTAGAACTTACCTGCATCATCTGCAACAATAATACTCTCCGCTGTATCTGGTACCTTCTGATCATCATTTGTCTCTGTTTTTGCCTTTTTGACCTACAGGACATGCAAATTTGATAAGCAAAAAAATATTGAAGATATTGCCAAAAGGAGCATGAATTACAAGCTATGAGTCAAAATAAAGCTCAAGCATGAGCAAGTGAGTGCATCTTTTTTTTGTAAAAGACAGTGGTGGTGTCGGCCAAACTTCATCACACCTTGACTATTTCACCGAATACCCACACCCTCTAACTAGAACAGATACCAAGTGCCAATGCAGTCTCCAATTTGTGTATTTAATTGAATGAGAGACTAGCTAGTCCCACTCCCAAGTCAACCATTACATCATATAAAAAGTAGAAAAAAACACTTTCAATTATCAACAAGGTTTCTAGTTTTATGGAAGAGGTATACAGGTTTCGAACGGTCAAATACCCTAAAACTAATTTGTTTCTTGACTGTTTATTCGAATAACAAAATTACAACTTCCTAATACGCATAGAGAAAACATCAGGATAAATTGCTGGTTAGCTTGTTACATCCCAAATCACGATCCATAAAGGGGAAACAGCGTTTTCATGCAAAAGTAAACTTACAAGAATTCCTTCAAGATCCTGAGATGAATATGCGTGCACAAGCTTTCCTCTCTCCCTTTTCTTATATCTGGTGCACAGAAGAATAAAAATTTGGTTATTATGTTGGGTTCCAGCTCTCCACACATGAAGAAGTATATAATAACATTAACTTGCTCACCTTCCTTGAGGCCGAGTACTCTTAGCAACAGTCTCTTGTTCACCCTTGGAAGTTCTTGTTGCTGTGTCATTTTGCACTTCTTTTTTCTCTTTTACTGTTAGAAACACCCAGAAGAATTCATACAACATAACGAAATGGTTCAAGTAAAACTTAAGAATGATTTACAATTCAATGTACCTTCATCATTGTTGGGTTCAGCTGATTGCTGCCAAATAACACAAAAAAAAACATTAAACATATAAAATATTGTATACAAACTTGTTAATTAAATTAAAACTCAAAGTTGAAAAAGAGAGTTACCACTTTCAATCTTTTAAGTATGCTATCAAACTGAGCAGTGTCAAACGCCCACTCATTTGGCTTTTCAGTACCTATACCTATTTCATAATTCAAAAACAAAGCAGCTAAGTATTGATTGTTGAACCCCACAAACAGGAGAAGGCACAGATGTTCTTTTTCCCTACTACAGACATGCAACAGAGCAAATTACTACTAGAGTAGCAATAAGGCAGTCCAAGAAAAACCTGCAGTGTCTTGTTTGTTCTGAACTCTGACATATCCTTTGATTCCTTGCTTGTTCTTGCCTAGGCCTTCTCCTTCTTCCCATCCCTATTAAACGCATCTCATACAAATTAGAAATATATGTATTTACTGTAAGTTTGCAGATTAACTAGCTCAAACCTCAAGTACAAGCACAAACACAACAAAATAGATTTAACCACTATATTGCCATACATGTTCCTAGTTATCAACGGTCCATTGCAATTAACTCCAGCAAATATAGAGAGCACCAGAAAACCTTTCAGGAAATTCAGAATCAAAATATACATCATATACACATAGTATGTCTCAAAACCACTCGCTTGATATCCTTCACTTCTCAGAATTACAAAATTTATGGAAATTAAGCAAATATAAAAGCCTTGAGCTTCAATATTGCTATGTCTCAAAGGAGATCCCATAAACATTAATCTATAACTTATTTCAGTTAGGGGTATGCCATGACCTTCAACTCGAGCAATTTTGCGAGCCTACACATTTATATTTCTACATATTTATGTCATTCAATTTGCATATAAAACAAAGTTTATTTTTAATCTATAACTTATTCTTATAGGTTGTCATGACCTTCAACTCGAGCATTCGCGAGCCTACACATATTTATATTTCTATACATCTTTATGTAATTCAATTTGCATATAAGGCAAACGATTATTTTTTCATCTCCTTCTTCGTTGTTTATTGATACTCGAACACGGATCAAATCAGAAAAACAAAAAGGTTTAATCTTTGCAAATACAATTTGGTTCACTACATAAAAATACGAGCATTTACAAGCGTACAATGAAAGTAAAATGAAAATAACAAAAAAATTCAAGCTTTGCAATACAATTCAGTTCGCTACATACAAATACGACCATTTACGAGCATATATGAAAGTAAAATGAAAACAGCAAAAAAGCTCAGCCTTTGCAATACAATTCAGTTCACTACATACAAAATACAAGCATATATGAAAGTAAAATGAAAATAACAAACGAGTTCGAGCTTTGAAATACAATTCAACTAAACTATGTACAAATACAAGCAATTACAAGCATATACGAAAGCAAAATGAAAATTGCAAAGTAATGCTATGCTAGAATATATTAAATATCGTGCAAATCCTTTCTATACTAATCTAATGTAGAACCTTACTCTCTCTATTACATTACTCTATTTATTTTTTATTGTTTTCATATTTCATCATCAATTTTTGTATAAGATAAGTTGATTGAAGAAGTTTTATTTAATTAATAAAATTTCATTCAATTTGCATATAAATTAAACGACTATTTTACATCTCCTTTTTTGTGGTCTTTTAGTACACAAACGTGCAAAATTATTGAATTTGAACTGAAATGACACGGATCAAACAAAAAAGTTGAAGGTTTGCAATACAATTCAGTAAACTACATACAAATACAAGCATTTGCAAGCGTATATAAGGAAAATTAAAATTCAAAAAAAAAAAAAAAGCATTTACAACAAAATTCAAGCATCGCAATACAATTGAGTTAACTACATACAAATAAATACGAGCAATTATGAAAAAAAGCAAACCATTTGTTTCATGAGACGGAAAGCGGCGGATTTTCTGGCAACTCCAACATAGTTAACTGGAGCTTCCGGCGCCGCCATAGCCTGACACGTGTCCTCTTTTGCAACGCTCTCTCTCTCTCTCTAGGGCTTATAGAAAAAACGAGGAGAGGGTTGGTGAAAGAGAGAGCAAAGCAATTTGAGACCTAAACACTATGGAACTAATGGGGAATGGAATGACGCATTATTCTTTAGTTGGGCCAATTTTTGTAGGTAGGCCCAAATTTGGAAGCTGAAAATTGACCCAATAACGTTACTTTTTTGTTGTGTGGATTGCCTTTCAAAGGCACTGGTCTTTAATTTTTGTCCCTCAAATTGTTGGTCTTCAATCTTTCCCCTTCGCCTAATACTATGAGGTTTGGGGCTCGAACCCCAGCTCTTTAAAAAATAATAATTCACAAGGTAGAGTTTCGTAACAAAATTAGGTCTATTTGAGCAAAAGTTAGGCCTTAAGACAGAGTTTGCAAAATTCCAACTGAGTTAAAAAAAATTATCTTAATGTAAACCTCTACCTTAAGGTAGAGTTTTGCCTTAAAGCCTGAAAGCACAGCTCTGCCTTAAGGGAGGGTTTGCCTTATGCCTGAAGGCACAATTCTGTCCGCTTTTAGGACGGCCTTTTTATACAACATATGTTAACTTAGTATTTAGGCTGCAATATCTGCGGCATTGGCTTGACCATTGATTGAACATGTCTTTGAAATCCACATCAGAAATAAGATTAACTTTAAAGAGGACGTAGAAAGGATATAGATCAAACTTTAGGCACAAACTAAACTAAACACAAGACTTACTTTGAACATTACCTAGGTAATAATATGTTGGGGTGGGAGAATAGACGGGCTAGATGGTATCTGCAGACGTGTATACCTACTGAAAATCTAAAATGTTTTCTTCTTTGGTTGTCTCAGACTTTTTTTCAACATCTTTTTAGAGAAATTCACTTCCTTGAAAGAAAGCAAATCCAGCTTTCAGTATCATAGAACACTTTGAATAGAGAAATAACCAATGTACTTGTAACTCTATTCTTTACTGTTTGTGACTGTATAAGACTCTTGCAATATTTACTGGGTAGGGAATAGCCAAGTAAAAAATGAGGCTTGACTCCAATGAACTTTAAGTCACTTTAGATGACTAAAACCCTCAAATGACGTAAAAAATAGAGAAAAAGAAATTAAATTTAAAAAAAGTGGTAGTAAGATGGGTAACATAATATTTTTAAAATTCTAAAGGTCTGTAAATATACCTCCTCATCTCTCTCTCTCTCTCTCTCTCATATATATATATATATATATCTCTCTCTCTCTCTCACATATATATATATATATATAAGAGGGGACATAGGCCCGATGATGTGACATATCCCTTATATTAGAATGATCATTTATCTATTTTCTCATTTTTTAAGCATTTTAAAAATGTAATAACTCTGTAGTATTAGTTAAACAAGAAGAGCTCAAAAGTCACACCCTTTGAGGATTAACTGAATTGTTATTTTGTTACTTCTAAAGAGCTGCAAACTTGTGATCCAGATCAACCGCCCATTTTTCCGAATCAATAGTAAATATTAAATGTTGTGTGAATCTTCTGTCAGTTTAATGAAGTGTTTTATAAAAAAGCATCAAAACAAAACAAAATATTCAAGGATCCCGATGCCCAAGATCATCAGGAATAATATAATTCGTTTGGTCGATTTTCTTCACGGCAAACAGACAACCATAGTTTCGTTTCACGGATGTTGTTTTTGTAGTTACTGAAATGCCACAGCCATTTAGATTCCTCCTACAGAGTGATATAAAATGCTTCCCAATCTGGCTATATCAATTCACTTTGAAATTTCAACGTGCTTTTATTCTGATATTATCATGGAAACTTATTACTAAGTTGACTTCTTGTTAGAGCCTTACAATTTGTCTGTTCTATATTTGCCTGTTATGAGCATTATTCTCTTGGCAGCATGTGAACATCATATCCTCTTGCAAACCGCTCCTAAGGAATTGAGAGATTATGGCCTTCTACTATACCATTGTGGAGTTTGTAAGGAAGCACTTCAGTACCTTACATTATACTAAGATATATAGGAAGGTATATTTTCTCTGCCTAGTGACTCTTGTGTTAGTCCCGTTTCATTTCAAAATCAAAATTTTAACTTTCTGACGACTTTTAAATGTGACAAGGAGAGATGAATATACCCGAGAAGAGGTGTAGTTTAGTTTTATAGTATTCAAGGTTTTATGTGCGCACAGACTTGCTCCTTTTAATAGTTTAATTAGATTTATTCTGAAAAGCGACTCTATGGTTGTTCTTGATATGTTGAAAGGGAGAACAAAACCTCCTTGGCATCTTTGTCAGGTTACAAGAGACGCAAGGCATATTACGAACCAAAACTAAGTCATATTTCGACATTGCTTCCACGAAGGTAATCAAGTCGCACATGCCCTGTCCAAAATGGGTGCTAAAAAATCGATGCTCGGTGACTCTTAATTCTGTGGACTTACCTAGAGAAGCAAGGGGCCCTTATAGACTTGGGAAAGATCAGATGCCAAGTTTCCGACATAATTTGTGAAAAATAATATCATTTGGCCAGCAAGTTCCCGAATTGGTTTATATTTTGTATCCCATGAAGTTACTTTGTATATTTTTGTATTCTATAGAATAGGGAAGTAGTTCTATTATAGTACTTGGCTTAAATATTTTTGGTTTCAGGTTTTGGATGCAGAATGGGACTGTCCATTCAGCAGATTGAAAAGGGAATGGTTGTTGCAGTCCTCCTATTCAAAGGCGGACCCGGGATTTTAAGACGGCGAGGGCACCATTATCTTAACATAAACGCCAACTAAAATTTTAATGACGGCCGAGGGATAATACCGTGTCGGACCGGTCACTAATAGCGTAACAGTGGCGAAAATACAAGTCTATAGGTCAAATATATGTAACAAATAAAATTTAACACAATGAAGCAAATGAAAGAGATAGTTCCGTGGCTAAGGCTGTGCAACATGTGGTGACGGACAAAGGTTCGAATCTGGGCGAGCTCATTTAACGCTTATTGTTTTTCTAAAAATAGGCTCAAAAAAATAATTAAAAGTGACATTCGGGTTCGATCCAAGGTGACATGTAAGGGAAGCAGCAGTTGCAACTAACGTGCCCCAAAGACACTATCGTTTGTTAGAGTGCACAATTAAATATATATTAATTTCTCGAGGTATATACACATATATATACATAATTTTTTCCGAAGGGTGGGAGTGTACTACTTGGGTCCGCCTCTGCTCCTATTCATGTTTGTAATTTTAGTTATTTATAGAAGGTAGCTGCCACCTTATGACATAACTATAAAAAGGGTAGATTTCAAGTTTATCTAAATTAAACTTCATTTATTCTCTTTGTTGCTACTTTGATTTCTTCTAGGCTGCACTAATAGTTTTGGTATATAGCAGTTTCTTTTTTCCTGCAATAATAATCATTATATAAACTTTTATACTTGGAATTTCCGTATTAACTTAGTGCTAGATTTAAAATTAGAGTTGTAGTTGAGTTTAGTTGTCATTAATTTGCTGGTGTAAATGTGAGATCCGTATTGCAATAATTCATAACATTAGAAAATAGCTGTATACAACCCGTATTGATTTTTTTAACTATCTAAATATTATAAAAAGAATATTGGATAAATATAATTAGTTTTTTTATAACTGCGCGAAGCGGGAAATTCACTAGTAGAGTATATAAAGGTTGAAAAAAAAAAAAAAACCATCTTTGACCAAAGTGATGCGACTCCAAAAAATTGATGTATCAAGTGAAGAATATGCTCAAATAAAGTAGAGCTCGAATAAACATAAAAGAAGAAAAAAAAAAATAGAGTTGTAATAAGTGCATGTGTGTATGTTGCGAAAGTAAACCTTAAGAAACACTAAAAGGCTGAAAAAGAGTCTTAAAAACTGCTTGTTTTTCTGCATCTATCATAGGTCAACCATAACCCTGGTTATATCAATCAAGGGAGATAAGGCTTTCCACATAGCATTCTGGCCGTTCGTCAAGATTATGCCAGTAGGATTTCCGAAAGTCATGAGAAGGGAACCAGCGTTTGAACGTATTATTCCTTGGATTGTAACACACCATTTTAAGCTCATGAATGAGTAGAATTTCACCATTCTCGAACAGCCAAACGGGTGGTGTTGAAAGTCGTTGCATGAACACAAGCCTGGTAAATTTGTCATTGCATAAATTGTGCGGAACGGACACAAATTTATACCACGATTCTTCCGCACCATATTCCTTCATGATCCAAACGTCTACTCGATCATAGAAATAGTTGAAAGAAGCAAAAAGACAATCCCTTAGTACCCCTATTCTTGTTCGCATGTTTGTAATACTATGCTTATGATCATGTTCAGGGAGACCCAACTCTCCATATGTCTCTGTTGACATGTTTATCCAGAAAATACTAGTAGCAAAATCACGTGGTAACTTGTGCTTATGGTTAGCCTTCCAGTGAAGAGCTCCATTCACTAGAAACGAATAGTCATCAAGTGATTTTGGACAGTCCCATAATATCTTCCAATAATTCTTCCTTAAATTATAAATGCTTGCAGTGCATTTATGCCCTGGATCAACTATTTCTATCACTTTGTAGTCATCTGTAAATTCATCATAGCCGAATCCATAGATAATGTGAAGCTTTGGCCTCCTTTCCCTTTCGGAGTTACGATTCTCAATGTACGCGGGTGAACGTCGGATACCCTTGACTTTCCTTGTCGATGGATTCCACAAGACTGGATGCGTATGACGGTCTTTTGAGAAGCAAATCCATCCATTACAACAACCCCAATTATGAAAGTCAGAGTCGATGGGTATTATTTCCTGAGCTTGTACTTCCTCGTCGAGAGAACACCTACAGGCCAAAGTGGCAATCGGAAAAACAAGTCCATAGTTGGAAGTAATTTTGTTCTTACTTGAAACTTTGACATGACTTTTTGCAAAACCAGGGCTCGAGATCTCGGAGAACCACGATTTGGATACACACTTGAATCGTAAGAGAGACTTTGCAGGGGACCTCATGAGTATCTCTGTGATGATTTCTTGTGGAAGATGATAGCTGCTTCTTTTTACATTAATAAGTTGTTCCATGGTGGGTCGACCTTTTGTTTCTTTTTTTAGTTTAGACGAGGGTTTGTACTTTTGTTGTTACCATCCAATGGTCATATTCATGTAATTTTCAAAGATCTCATTAAATCAATAATGATAGATTCATTTTCAACGCGTATCAACCCATTAATGTGAAAGAAATGAAATTATTATCAAAGAAAAAAACGAACCCTACATTATTGCTTTTTTTCAAAAGGTTAAGTAGCCAAACCATACAATTTTCTTTCTTTTTTATATGAGCCTGAGATGTAATCTAGATATTGAATTGTTGTATTTGCTATTCCGCCATGTTATTTATTTGTTATATTTACTAAAATAAATATACTTAAAAATACTTATATTTTAAAATAAGATAGAATTTAATTACTTTTTCATTTTTTTTCCTTACTCTAATAAATGTGAAAAGAGATTAATGTCATAAAAAAAAATATTAAATGGAGATCAAATAATTAATAAGGTAATTAGTGAAATTATAATTCTAATTGACGTTTCCTTAAAAAATCGTGCAAAAGACAACATGACAAGTAAAATGACTAAACCAAAAATATTTACCAAAAATTAAAAAATAGTATTTCTTCGTTTAAATAGAAAATCAATTTCTACTTTGTTTCATTTTAAACATGTAAAATTAATTTAATAATTTGAATTAGAATTATCCAAATCAAAATTTGATAAAAAACAATAAGTATTTTACACCTTTGAATTAATCGAATTAAAATTCAAAGTATCAACTGATGCTTAAATATTGCTATTGTTTTATCTCAAAGAGAGGAAAATAGTTTCCTTTTAAATAAGTCTTCTCTTTTAAAAAATATTAATAAATTTTTGCCAACTTTGTATTCATAGCAAACACTAATATAGTAAAATTTTGGATACGGAAAGACAAACTATAATGTTATATTAATCGTATTTTGAACATTATATATATATATATATATATATATATATATATATATTACTTTATTACTATATAGAAGAGCCGGTTTATAAGCAAGATCGTCGTCCGTCCTTTGGTCCCACTTTTTTATTTAAGAGCAAAAAAATCCTTTGTGGTCCCACCCACTTTTTTATTTAAGGGCAAAAAAATGACATTTTATACTTTATATTACCAACTGTATTATATTTCTATTTTTTTACTATATAGAAGCATCGGTTTACCCATGCTTTGTTGTCAGTCACTCTTAAAAAAAATAAAAAAATAAGGTGGACCCCATACTAAAAACACCAAGCAATATTAAAAAATAAAAATAAAAAAAAAATAAAAAAGTGGACCTCACCCTCTCCAAACTCATAAAAAAAAGTGGACCCACCCTCTCCAAACTCATGAAAAAAAAAAAAAGTGGACCCCATATTAAAAAAACAAGCAATGTCAAAAAAAAAAAAACGTGCACCCCATATATTAAAAAGTCAAACAATATTCATGTAATTCCCAAAGTATCCCCATCAAGTCAATAATAGTGGATTCATTGTCACATGCGTATCAACCCATTAGTGGGAGCGAATGAAATTATTGCACAGCAAAAAGCATGACCCTATATTATTGTTTTTCTTCAAAACGTTAAGTAGCCAAATACATACAATTTCCTTTCTTTTCTTATATTAGCCTGAGATCTAATCTAGATATTTAATTGTTGTATCTGCTATTCCGCCATGTCATTATTTGTTATGTTCACTAAAATAAATATACTTAAAATATTTATATTTTAAAATAAGATAGAATTTAATTACTTTTTAATTTTTATTCTTACGCTAATAAATGTGAAAAGACATTAATATCAAATGGAGATCAAATAATGAATAAGGTAAATTAGTCAAATTATAATTCTAATTGACGTTTCCTTAAAAAATCATGCAAAAGACAACATGACAAGTAAAATGAGCTAAACCGAGAATATTTACCAAAAATTAAAAAATAGTATTTCTTCGTTTCAATAGAAAATCAATTTCTACTTTGTTTCGTTTTAAACATGTAAAATTAATTTAATAATTTGAATTAGAATTATCCAAATCAAAATTTGATAAAAAAACAATAAGTATTTTACACCTTTAAATTAATCGAATTGAAATTGAAAGTATCAACTGATGCTTAAATATTGCTATTGTTTTATCTCAAAGAGAGGAAAATAGTTTCCTTTTAAACAAGTCTTCTCTTTTAAAAAGTATTAATAAATTTTTGCCAACTTTGTATTCGTAGCAAACACGAACATAATAAAGTTTTAGATACGGAGCACAAGGATCAAGGATCAGCTCTTAGTCCGTTTTTATTTGCCTTGGTGATGGATGGATTGACGCGGCAAATTCAAGGTGAGGTGCCATGGTGTATGCTTTTCGCGGATGACATAGTCCTGATCGACGAGACTCGTAGCGGAGTTAACGCTAAGCTGGAGGGTTGGAGACATACTCTGGAGTCTAAAGGGTTTAAGCTGAGTAGGACCAAGACAGAGTACTTAGAGTGTAAGTTCAGTGAAGCACCTCAGGAGGCTGGCTTGGAAGTGAGGCTTGGTACCCAGGCCATCCGAAGAAAAAGTAGTTTCAAGTATCTTGGGTCTATTATGCAAGGCAGCGGGGAGATTGACGACGATGTCACACGTCGTATTGGGCGGGGGTGGATGAAATGGAGGCTTGCTTCCAGAGTGCTTTGTGACAAGAAGGTGCCGCCACAACTTAAGGGCAAGTTCTACAAAGTGGTGGTTAGACCGACTATGTTGTATGGGGCGGAGTGTTGGCCAGTTAAGATCTCTCACGTTCAAAAATGAAAGTTGCCGAGACGAGAATGTTGAGATGGATGTGTGGCCACACCGAAGGATGACGGATTAGGAATGAGGATATTCGGGACAAGGTGGGGAGTGGCCTCGGTGGAAGACAAGATGCGAGAAGCGAGACTGAGATGGTTTGGACATGTGAAGAGGAGAGACACAGATGCCCCAGTGCGGAGGTGTGAGAGGTTGGCCATGGATGGTTTCAGACGAGGTAGGGGTAGGTCGAAGAAGTATTGGAAGAGGTAATTAGACACGACATGCCGCAGTTACAGCTTACCGAGGACATGACCTTAGATAGGAGGGTTTGGAGGACCCAGATTAGGATGGAAGGCTAGTAGATAGTCTCGTTATCCTTTCTTATTAGTAGTCGCATTATCGCAAAGATAATTTCTTGTGCTCGATTTCGCTATTATCCGTTATTTCGTGCTTTGATTATCCTATGTTATCCGTGTCGCTTGCGTTATTTCATTTCCATATCGCTTTGAATCTCTTAGCCTTATCTCGATCTCTTTTTATGTTTTTTTATTAGTCGAGGGTCTTTCGAAACAACCGTCCTACCTTGGTAGGAGTAAGGTCTGCGTACACTCTACCCTCCCCAGACCCCACGTTGTGGGATTTCACTGGGTTGTTGTTGTTGTATACGGAGCACAAACTACAATGTTATATTAATCGTGTTTTGAATATAGTGCGTGTGTGTATATATATATATATATATATATATATATCACTATCCAAACACAACTACATACACATAGATACATTATAATCCAAAGTGTTGGGTCCGTGCGCGACGGCATAGTTATTATCTAGTTACTACTATATAGAAACATGAGTTTCTATACGATGAGTAAAGTTTTGTCGTCGCCCCCCCCCCCCCCCCCCACTCGAAAAAAAGAAAGATGGGCCCTATATAGAAACATGAGTTTCTATACAGTAATAAAGTTTTGTCATCAGTTACCCCCGCCCCCACTCAAAAAAAAAAAAAAAGATGGGCCCCAATCTTTAAAAAATTTAATAGTAGAAAAAATGTTTAAAAAAAAAGGTGGGCGCCAATCTTTTATAATAGTAGAGATTAAAAAACAAATTTAATGTAGGGCCCACTATTCTATAATAATAGAGATTTAAAAAATATTAAGGTGAGGTTCACGTGGAGAATTAGGAGACAATTGCAAAAATAAAAATAAAAAAATTAAGGTGGGGTCCACGTGAAGAAGTAGGAGACAATTGCTAGGAAAAAATTAAGGTGGGGTCCATGTGAAGAAGTTGAAGACAATTGTAACAGAAAAAAATATGATATTTAAATAATGATAATAAGTTCAGAAAATGGTAAAGGTACTCTTAGAGAAAATGTAAAGAAGAGAAGTTCGAGAAAAAAGAAATAACGATTTAAATTGAACACAAAAACTGCTAAAGAAGTCATAAAAGCAAAACATTTAAAACTTATACCTTTGGGTATAAGTTTAGACACATACGTCTCCACCAATAATGAGGAATAACATCAAGAAGACGAAATATAAACGATCTTAGAAATAATTAAGATGGGGCGCACTCTTCTATAATAGTAGAATTTTTTTTTAAAAAAAAAAATTAATTGGAGCCCACTTTGTTATACCTCGCATTTTATGCGTATTCGGAGAAATCGGAAGTAAGTCGGAATGATAGGAATGGAGGTTTCAATTGGATTTTACTTAGTGTGCATGTGACGTTTTAGAGACTATTGACATGGAAATATTGGAAAAGACTAAGGGCGAAATTGGAATTTTGAAAAAAATGGTTTCATGAATTACCAAAATGTGGGCTAAGGAAATTGGGCTTGGAAAAATTGAAAAAAAAATAAATAAGACAAGAGGCCCAAGTGTGTGTATGGCCGGCCAAGTAGGGCATGGCCAAGCCCACATGAAAAAAAATTATGCATGCTTGCATGTGATTCATTAGCTTGGTGCATGGAAAATTCAAGAAGCTTGTGGAAAGAAAAAAATAGAAAAGAAAAAGGAGAAAAAAGACATGGAGATGCGATGACATGGTCATGTGCCTACTAATATATATAAGGGACAAGAGTTGATGATTTGTCTAGAATTTTCAAGACAAGAGAAAGAAGGAGAAAACAAGAAAATTCAAGAACACAAAAAAAGGGCCATTCGGCCAAGGTAGGGGGAATTCTCCCCCATGAAATCTTGCTCCCAAAATTTTGTTCTTGTTGTATTTCCACTAATTCAAGGTCCCTCTATAACGTGGTGCAATTATTTCGGAAGATAATCCATTGGTTTCGTCGTTTGGATGAATTGGTGAAGTGAAGAAACTTGGAGAAAAAGGTAAGGGTTCACCCCTTTTTATTATGTTATGAAGATTGGTTCGTGTTGTAATATATGGAAATGAATAGAATTCATAGAGATATGGAAGTTTGTATGGCAAAGGTGTATGTGTGTATGTGGTCAATGCATGAGATATGGTGTAGTGTAATTATGTTGAGTTTTATGTTGTATTTTAGTTGTGGTTATGATGGGATTTATATTGGAAATGGAAGATGGATGAATTTGATGGAATATGGAAATGTAGGTGTGGTAGTGTGGTATATTGAAGTTGGAATGAAAATGAATTAAGTTTGTGTTTAATATGTTGGTTGTATTGTTGTGAATCTTGTAATGTAAATGAAGGAAAAATGACGTAAGTTTGCATTGAAATGGAATGTTGAAGCTTATGTTGTTTAAGTATGATTTTATGACCTTATGATAATTAAGTTGTTAAGGTGTGAATTATGATGATTGTTGATAAATTTGGAAGATGGAAATATGTTATGAATATGTAAGTTAAAGATTAGAAGATTTGGATAAATTATGACTTTGGTGAAAAGTTGTATATTTTGCATAGCTTGAGTATATGTTGTAGAAATGATATGAAGAGCTTCCGAATGGCATTGTAACGATTTTAGTTAGTAATGAATGTGAATATGATGGTATTGATTTGGACATGTGAAGTCGGAATGGAAGTTATTGTATTATGTTGGAAAGTGGGCTAGTTGTATTATATTGTGTTTTGTTATGATTGTTGATGTTGTTGTTGGGTTGTTGTTGATTGTTTTGAGCGAGTTTAATTCTCGGGGTGTCATATTTATAGGAGATCTTGCCGAAATTTCGAGCAAGTAAATACTAAACCAAAGTTGGAATTTTCAAGCCTCATGAATAGTAATCGGTAAAGGTGACCATTTGCGACTCGACGAAACCAGATTTGAGTTTAAGCGAGCGCAAGTCATCCGTAAGGTATGTAAAGCTTACCTATTCTTTATTTGGCACGTCCTAGACCTATTAGGCCGAAAACAAATGCACCCTCGGGGATAATTCCGCTCCTAGAAATTCGAGTTTGATTTTAAGTACTATTCATTCGCCGTAAATGAACCATAATGTTTGCTTTTGAATATAAGAGTGCCTAAACCTTCGTATCTTTCGCAAATGATTTTGAAATCGCTTTGAAACCTTTATAGACAACTTCACAGAGCCAAATGTTTATGATTTCCGTCCGCCACCTCAACTGACCGAGGTGGACCCACTATTTCCGATTTTCCCCTTTTGTATTTACGATTTGTCTTCGAGCGGCTTTCAAGGAATGTTTTGACTACTAAACAAAAATCATTTTAAATATTCCATCAAGCCCTATGAAATGCTTTGATATGTACTTCGACTCCGAATGTTCTGTCCTGACATAATCCGCCGTGATGTCCAAAAGGTACGTACTATGACTCAGTCCGATTCCATTGGTTTGATTTGTTATCTGATATGCCTCATTGAGTCTCTGGAAATATATATGTTATTTTTATTGCATTAGTTTCTCACTACTCCACTCGTGGATGCCTCAATGCTTCCTTCACTGAGCCCGGCCAGATATGTTCTCAAGCGTATTTCTGCATTGTTCGCCGCGCCCCGCGCGTGAGGGGCCGTGTATATACGCGTACGGGTTACGGTACGATGTGCATGTACGCTTTGTTAAGATATGATCCGATATGGCCATTTGGTATGTTATGATTTGTTTCGAGATATTCCCTACTCGAAGTATGATGTGTTTTGGCGCCGGGAGACGGGGCGCCTATGTTCTGCTTTCACCGAGTCCCATAGCGGGCCGCTTTGACATATGTTTTCTCGCATGCATTACTTATGATTTCTGATACGCATTTTTGATTACCTATGCATCTCATTCGTTTTCCGCACATTCTGTTCTGATTTTAATGTTATTTATCACAGTCTCTGCTTTACATATTCAGTACATTTTCCGTACTGACCCCCTTTCTTCGGGGTCGCGTTTCGTGCCACGCGGTACGAACGTTTGATTTGGCCGATTTGCCCGCCCAGGTTGTCTGCTCGGAAGTGCTCCTTTTGTCCGGAGCCCGTATTTTGGTATAAAAGTTTTTCACGCATTTGTACACATTCATTCGGGGGTACGACGGGGCCCTGTCCCGTCATATGATTATGTTTTGTTCTGTAGAGGTCTGTAGACATGTGGTGTGGGTTCTGTATATGTTCCGTGAGTTTGCGTACGATTAGGGCTTATCTGTATTATGTGACGGCGCCTTATCGGCGCTCGTGCGTCATATCTATCTCGACAAAGATTAAATTATTATTTCCGCCTATTTGTAGCATTTTGCTAATTTAGATTAAGGTACGTATGAGTGCCCAACTAGGGCATGAGTCGCGGCCTACGGAGTTGGGTCGTGACACACTTTCTATAATAGTACAAACGAAAAAACAAATTTAAGGTGGGGCTCACTCTTCCGTAATAGTAGAGATAAAAAAAAATTAAGGTGGGGATCCACGTGAAGAATTAGAAGATCCACCTCCTACTCATGTAAAAAAGAAAAAGAAAAAAAAAATAAGGTGATGATCCACATGTGTGTTGTGGGTCCTACCAAAACTTTCTCCCTATTTTTTAGGCTCATTGTCACTTATGCCCTTATTTTGTGTTGTTGTTTAATTTTTGTCCCTAAAAATAAAAGATAAAATAAAATAAAATTGTGGGGTATAAATTTATATTTCTGCATCATAGTATCTCACAAGTTATGTTCCGCACCATTAAAAACTTATGGCCACTACGCATTAAGTTTAGCAAAAATAACAGCCTATGTCTATTTGGGAAAAATATTTACCTGAAACGACTCATATTTTTAATATTACCCAAAATAACCTTTTTATACATTATTATACACTTTTATATAAGATCGACACATTATGTACAGTAAGTGTGTAATGTTGTATATCGTGTGCATAAACACTATTGTAAAAGAAGTTGGTTATACAGATGTAGATTAAAAATATAACTACGTGGATATAATATTTTATGCTGGATTGTATATTATTGAAATTATTCCTAAAATTAATTGCTAAAGGCAAAAATTAAATACCAAAATTTCCCATTTGAAGGACAATTCGTGCAATTTCTTCAATTTTTTTCAGCTTTTAATTTGTAATAGACAAATTTTCTTTTTTAAAACTAAACTATATAAAAGCATGAGTTGAAGAAGTGGATCATCAACTAAGGGCAATTTGGTCAAAGCACTTGCCATTTTCATTAGTTAAAAGTAGAATCTTACTATAGCTTATTATTAAATATATTCGTACTTTTTCAATTTTGCCCCTGGTCATAAAAATGGCATCACAACAGATGATGTCATTTCAAGTGGCAGGTATTAATTATGTTTTTGGCCACGTGTCACTTTTACAATCTTTTTACTTTTCACTATTTTATCATGCTCACATAATTTCACTTAATAAACAAATAACATTTGTGTATATGTATTAATGTTCATCTATATATATGCATCGACGGTGTAAATTTAGATATGTTTATTAGCAATATAAAATATATATACTATCACTATCCAATACATAAATCTTTACAATTGTACACAACGATATATACATATATACACTATATAATCCAAAGTGGTTTCGTCTAAAAAAAAAAAAAGGAAAAAAAGTGAACCCCACCACCTCCAAGCTCATGTATAAAAAGAGATTAATATCGTAAAAGAAAAATAATATTAAATGGAGATCAACTAATAAATAAGGTAAATTAGTCAAATTATAATTCTAATTGACGTTTTCTTAAAAAACCGTGCAAAGGACAACATGACAAGTAAAATGAGCTAAACCAAGAATATTGGGTTGTGTTGGGTTGACTTGGCTTAATTACAAATGTTCAAGGTCACTTCTATTTATACTTGTCTAGGGATGGTTCTAGATATTATTCTAGATACATCCATAAGAAAAATCTAGTTACTCTTATCTCCTACCACTATTCTAGACTATCATGATATTATTCTAGATACAAAAGGATCTAGATAATTCTACCCTCAACTACAAATATCTAAGTATCTATATCAAAGATATTACAATATAACTTTCTAGAAACTCTTCTAAATATCTATGATATTTATTCTTCCAAAAAATTAACTTTAATTTTTCACAGTCTCACCAAATTCAATTTAATACATTGCTGATTGACCGAGAATTCAATTAAGTAGACAAAAGTTTAGTTAAATTCAAAATACTTTTAATTAGGTAAGCTAAATATACACTTTTATCCAATACATAAATTATCTCTTTGAAAAAATCGCTTAGCTTTTAGGGGTATAAAGTCGATCGACATTTCGAAGATTTTCGTCGATCAATATTTAGCGTTGCGACATTTGTGTTCTATAATATATAAATATAGATGATTAAGGCACTGGATAGGTCAATTATGATTAGGAACGAAGTTATACGGGGTAACGTGACCTCGTGGCAGACAAGATGAGGGAGGTAGGGCCGAGATAGTTCATGTATAGTATGAGGAGCTGCGTGAATGCGCCACTAAGGAGGTGTGAGAGGTTGACTGTAACAGGAGTAGCGGTAGGCCGAAGAAAAATTGGGGGAAGGTGATGAGACAGGACATGCACAACTTCAGTTACCGAGAACATGACCTTAAATAGGAAGGTGTGTAGGTCGAAAGTTAGGTTAGAAGGTTAATAGGTAGCCGAGTGTTGTCGCATTTTGTGTGGGAGAGGCATTTCGTATTGTCGCATTTCGCTTCTCCTTAATAGTAGTATTATTTAGTTATCCATATTTATTTTCTTCAATGTGTATTGCTATTGTTATTTCATTTGCTTTGTGTCTTGCTATTTTGCTCTCATATTTTCTTGTTAGCTTACTTCGAAAGCTTACCTTTTCTTTTAGTGGAGGGTCTAGCGGAAACAACCTTTCTACCCCACAAAAGTAAGATAAGGTCTGCGTACGTCCCACCCTCCTAGACCCCATTAGTGAAATTACATTGATATGTTATTGTTGTTGTTGTTATAATATAAGGTTAGTTATGTTTGTCTCAAACTCTGTATCATTGTATTGTTCAATTAAGGATTATACCAAGGTATATATAAGTTACTTAAATTAATGATTAAATATAGTATATATATGGATAATTAAGGGTATTAGACCGATCAATTATGGAAAGCTATTAACACTGTTTAATTTATCACAGTTTACAATTCAAAGAAGTGAATGTTAGGGGTTGACACACCACTTAAAAGAAAGTTACTCTCTCCGTTCACTTTTACTTGTCTATTTTGGATTTTTTACGCTGTTTAAGAAATAATAAATGAAGTATATAATTTACCAATGTATTCATATTAATTGATTCATATTTTTATTGGATTTGAAAAATGATTTGAAGTGAAAATTAATACTATGGGTAAAATAGGAAAAAATAAATTGTCATTTCTTGATATGCTAAAACTCACAAGTAAAAGTGAAAATCTATTCTTAGAATACTTGACAAATAAAAGTGAACGGAGGGGGTAATTAATTATGTACATTAATTAAAGGATTATTTGATAATAGTATCCTTTTACTCTCAAACTTTAAAAGAAATAGAAATAGTCAAATGTTGGTATTTGAAAAATCCATTTAAAAGAAAGGTTATTTTGGACCAAAAATAAAATATGAGAAATTCATTTATTTTGGATATAAGAAAAATACTAGAAATAAACTGATTCAAATTTCATATAGCCGTTTAGTTTAACAAAGCAATTCATCTTCAAAAAGCTATAAATTTTACATTACAGGTCTCTCGAAATTATCAAGAACCATTCATCACCGATTGTACATTACAGGTCTCTCCAAACTATCAAGAACGTCCATTCATCTTGCAAGAAAGTTGCCTATTTTACATTACAATTCTCTCGAAACTATCAAGAACCATTCTTCTTCCAATAAAGCAACCAACTTTACATTCATTTTCCAAGAAAAGGTACTTTCCCAAGATTTATCTTTCCCAAAAAAGAACTTCCTACTAGTATTAAAGTAAATATGGACCCACTAAGTCATCTCCCTATAGAAGACCGAATCAGTCATCTCCCTATGGAATTATTAGTAGATATATTTTCTCGTGTGGATACAAAAAGTGTAATGAAAACTTCTATATTGTCTAAGAGGTGGAGATACTTTTATCGGTTTGTTCCTTCATTTGAAGTTACATTCCAAGGTCCTCAAAGAGCCCTATGGAAGTTTTTGGAATTTGTGAAATCTTTTTTTGAAACTAGGGACAGACTGACTGTTCTTGATAGAGTTAAGCTTGATGTTGGTCGCCTAATTTCGAAAAAAAGACTTAAAAAGTTGCTTGAGGTTGTTGTTCAGCATGGCGCAAAAAGAATAAACATCTTGGTGAATCAGTCTGTTTGTGAATTACCAATGAATTTAATTGAATCAGAACTTGTGGTAGAGTTAGTAGTCAATTATGTGTCAACTGGCAGTACTAAATTTTCCAAGAATTCATCCTTCCCAAAGATACAAGCTTGATCCCACTTCCTACTAGTATCAAGAACAATTTATCTTCCAAGAAAAGTTTTCTCTCCCAAGATTTCATCTTTCCCAAGAAAGATACAAACTTTATCCTACTTCCTACGTACCAGTACTAAAGTAATGGACAGAATTAGTGATCTCTCACTAGAATTATTAACGGATATACTGTCTCGTCCGGATACAAGGACCTCTGTGAGAACCTCTATCTTATCTAAGAAGTGGAAATTCGTTTATAAATTTGTTCCTTCATTTGAAATCTCATTCCAAGGTCCTACAACATCGATATTGTGAGATTTTTTTCGGCACTCGGGACAAACTTACAGTTCTTGATAGAGTTCACATTGACGTTGGTCACGTAGTCCCACGAGAATTCCTTACAAATTTGCTTGCTGTTTCTGTTGAGCATCGGGCAAAAAAGATAAACATCTTGGTGCATAAGGGTGATGTTGTGATGGCCGCGACAAACCAACAGATAGTTATCCGATTGATTTAGTTTTTCCTCTAGTTAGATTTTGAGATTTGGGTATGTAGATCATTTAAGGTGAATCTAGAAGCAAAGATAGCTTAACATAATTAGTGGCCTAAATTAAAATTTTAATAAGAGGTCTATGTTCTTATTTTTTCCCATACTTATTGTTTAGTGTGTAGTATCTTTAGAAAATATAAAACCTTAACTTCACATAATAATATTATTTATATTAGTAAGGATTAGTTCAAGTTAATAAGATATCATCCATGTGTTTGTAATACTATCCGTTGAATGTTGTATTATAAAATTTTATTTATTAATATGAAGATGCGAGTAGTTTAATTCAAAATTCTAAAATATTTCTACAATAAAAATAGACGTTTTTTTTTTCATAATACTTTTTACGTATTTCCTAAAAATTTAAATACAGTCTAAGCAATCATAAGTTTCACTTTTGGGGCGTTAAATTTTTTGTGCTAAAGCAAAGGCTTCACTAGCCTTACCTTAGACCACCCCTACTTGGAAGATATTACTCCCCCATCCCATCTTAGTTTGACTGGCTCAACATTTAAGGAATAAAATGAGACTTTTGAATCTTATAATCTTAAATTAAATATGTATGTAATGTACTAAAATGTCTTTTAAATCTTCTAGTTTTAAACAAGCCATGTGTAATGTTTGAATTATCAACTTACTAAATATGGAAAGAGACATTTTTTTTGGAATAGAGGGAGTAATTTCATGTTTTCTCGTCAAAAGTAGATTAGAAGCAAAGCACACCTTGTCCACTTGTCGCAAAAACACGCTAATTCTAAATTAGTAGGTAAAAGACCACTGCATTTATTAAGGTGCCGTTTGGCCATAAATATCAAAAATAAATTCACTTTTTTTGGAATTTTTGAAGTTGGAGTTGTGTTTGGACATAATTTTTGAAATTGTAGTTTTTATTGAAATGTAGTTGTAAAAAAGTGAATTTTTTTTGACAAACAAGTTTTTCTTGTTTTTGGTATTCCAGAATACAATTTCAAGTTGTATTCCGAATATTTATGACCAAACGCCCAAAAGTAAAAAAAGTGAAAAAAAATTCCGGAAAAAAGTGAATAATTTTATGGCCAAACGGCTACTAACTCTTTGTGAATCGTAAATGCAAATTCACTAAGTACAATAATTTTACACCATCAACCGTACTTCCTCCGTCTCAAATTATTTGTCGTTATTACTAAAAATAGTTGTCTCAAATTATTTGTCATTTTAGAAGTTCACTTAATTATTTTTTCTCTATTTTACACTTTGGAGAATTTTGTCATTAATGGAGATGACTTATAAATAGAGTAAACATTTAATAGTGAGAGATTATAACTTAGACAAAAATAAGGGTAAAGTAGGTCAAATGCCTCTCCTAATTAATATTTCTTAACGGGTGTGTAAAACAAAATAAGTGTAAAGTAGATCAAACATTTAATGGTGAGAGATGTATTGTTACTCATTAACTGTTTAGTTTGCGTACTAATATCTCTCTTTGGTTCGAGTGATGTTTGTTATTAATATGCTGACAATGTCAAAAGTTATTCAGTTTCGTAGCAGCTTTATGTCAACAAGATCCATTGAAGATGTTGGGAAAGTCTATGATGCTAAAATCTAGTGGAATTTCAGAACTAAAGAATCATGGTGGAGTTAATTTTTTGAGGCCAAATACTATCCAAGAGCACATCCAGTTGGCAAGAAATGGAGTGCGGGATGCTAGGGTACTTGGAAAAGGATGCTTGAGGCTAGAAAAGAATGTGCAAAACTTATCAACTGGAGAGTTGCTAAAGATAATGTTTCTTTTTGGTGGGACAATTGGGTGGATAATTGTCCATCGGCTCAATATTTTGCACAGGCTTACAAAACAAAAAAAAAAAATCAAGAGTTTTTGAGCTTAAGATTGGTTCACAGTGGAATCTGATCAAGTTACATGAGGAGTTTCCACCCAATATTATTGCATAAATCTTTAATATAGAGATCCATGATGACAAGGAGGATTTTCCAATTTGGAAACCTAGTCACTGTGGTCTCTTTTCCAGTAAATATGTATGGAGGATTCTTAGAAACAAGAAAGGCATCACTTTAACTGCCAATATGATTTGGCATCCAAAAGTACCTTTCATAGTTTCTTTCTTTATGTCTCATATGATTGGTAGGAAACTTCCAACAGACGATGCTATTCAGAAATTCAAAATTCAAAGACCACTAAGATGCAACTATTGGGCACAGAGAGAGTAATGAACATTTATTCAACTAAGGTGATCTAATTTATGAGGTTTGGAAATACTTTTCAGGAATTGGTGGTATCAGAATTCAGCACAACAATATTAGAGCTACTTTGATAAAATGGTGGATGTACAAGGCTAAAAACAAGGTTCACTCCTTAGTATTACAATGCCTACCATCTATCATTTGTTGGGAAGTTTGGAAAGCAAGATGCAACAACAGATATGAAGGCGCAAAAGTCTCAACCGTAGGTTTGATAAATCAGGTAACATACCTATCAAGATTGTTGATTACAACATAATTTCCCAGCATTGATTTGGACAAGCTGTGGTATATTGCTTGGAGCCAAATTGAAAAGCTCAAACACAAAATTGACATTAACCTCTTAAAGTGGAATTTACCCCACCTTGGGAGTTTTAAGGGCAATCCTGGAAGTGCCACTGGTGGAGGCATTTTGAGGAATGATAGAGAGCAGTGCATCATTGTATATATTACTTGTTCTAAAAATCTTGCTGAAGTAATAGCAATTCTTATTGGACTGCAGTGGTGTGTAAGTCAAGGATACAACAATGTTGTAATGGAATATGATTCTATGTTGATCATTGGTATGATCAATAGGAAGCTCAACAACACTCGGCAAGTCAGATCCACAATCAACAAGATTCAAGCTTTGAAGGACAATAGAAATTAACTTTAAATTTCAGCATTGTTACAAAGAAGTGAATACTATTGCTGATTATTTGGCTAATCTGGGGAAAAGCAGCAAGCAAAACTCTTTCTTCACAGTGGATTTAACCTTTGAGAGTTAAAAACACTATGAAGAATGATATAGATGGTATAACATGCTTTTGGTTCAATGCTCAAAATAAACATTTCACTTTTGATCATGGTTGAGCCTAATCTAAAGCTTTATCTTCTGTGTTATTTCTTTCAGAGGTTTATGTCCTCCTAATCTTATTCCTTTGAAATAAACAGGTAAGGGTCAATATCTAACCCTACACCATTACAGTGGTGACTTATAAAAAAAATGTCAATAAGATCATTTTCTTGTATGGTTGTAACTAAGATATTTGTTCCCAAATATTTACTTGAAGCCAAGTTTAATAAGTATTGTTAAGGGGTGTTCAAATGAGGAAAAACCGATCCGAACCGGTACGAGTCAAACCGACTTAATGAACCGGAATAAAAAAACCGAATTATATATGTAAGATTAAAAAAAATTTGTATCTTCTTTATAATTTTGGTTCAGCTTTGTTATATGGTTTGGGCCATATCATCTGTTGTATTGGAGGCAATTTGGATCTTTTGGTTATATGTCTTTGTCTTCATCGTTTTTTATATTTAATTAATCCTTTTTATTCCTTTTTTTGAACTTTAGAATATATTTTAACAAATAAGTTTTAGGATCAACATCTAACCCTACACCAACATTACAGTGATTTTTGAAAGTTATGTGATCTTGTTCCGGCATAAAAAAATGTGTGCTTGGTTTTATGGTGTTTTCTTGTTAATAATTTTGATTTTTATGCAATCTTATGTGTTTTTGGTGTTGTTTTGTTAATAATGTTTTGTTTTGGTTATGAAAAATGAAAGTTTGCTTCACGTATAATTTTGGCTGTAATAAAGTTATGCTTGTTAGCATAACTTCATGAATTAAGTTAATTTATGTGTGCTTGATTTTTGGTGTTGTCTTGTCAATAATGTTTTTGTTTTGCTTATGAAAATGAAAGTGATAGAAATCAGATTTTTCTAGAAACACTTGCGTAAATTTTTATTTTCATGAAAATAAAAGTTTGCCTCTAACCTTTTGTAAATGATTTACTTTTTTTTATTTTGCTTATGAAAATGAAAGTTGCCTCTAAAAAGATACTTTGTTCTTTTGTAAAGTAAACTTATCCGGCATACTTTTCTAGTTTTTAACACTTGTATACTTGATGTTTTGATGAAAATGAAAGTTTACCTTTAATTTGTTCTTTTGTAAAGTGATTTGAGACTTGTGTACTTTTTTATTTTGCTTATGAAAATAAAAGTTGCCTCTAACAAGCATACTTTGTTCTTTTGTAAAGTAAACTTCTCCGCCTCATCCTAAGATATTTTTCTAGTTCTTAACACTTGTATACTTGATGTTTTGCTTATGAAAATGAAAGTTTGCCTCTAATAATTTGTTCTTCGTCATTTTTTATATTTAATTGATCCTTTTTTATTTAAAATTATAGTGTTTTGTTATAGTGTCTCTACGATTTTTTCAACTTTAGTTTCGTTCCATGTATATATTTTGATTTTTTGAATATATGAATTGATATGTTTAGCTTTGATTTTGATATGCGTTTTGGTTTTCTCTTTGTTGAATCTATTTTTATGTTGTTAAAAATAATATTTTTTGTGAAGAATGTGTTTTAAATGCCGGGGTCATTTTTGAGACTAAAGTTATGCCGGTTCCGGCATAAAGTTATCTTATTCTAGCATAACTTCATGAATTAAGTTAATTTATATGTGTCTTGATTTTTTGGTATTGTCTTCTTAATAATTTTGATTTTTATGCAATCTTATGTGTTATTGGTGTTGTTTTGTTAATAATATTTTGTTTTGGTTATGAAAAATGAAAGTTTGCCATACTTTGTAATTTTTTAAAGTGAACTTCTGCGTGCTTGTCTAATTCTTAACACTTGTGTGTTTTTTTGTTTTGGTTATGAAAAATGAAAGTTTGCCTCTCACGTACTTTGTAATTTTTAAAGTTCCTAATTCTTAACACTTGTGTATTTTTTTATTTTGCTTATGAAAATGAAAGTTTGCCGCTAGGCTTTGTTCTTTTGTAAAGAGAACCCGCCTCCTCCGGCAGACTTGTCTAATTCTTAACACTTGTGTACTTTTTTATTTTGCTTATGAAAATGAAAGTTGCCAATAGTAAAGTGAACTTCTGCCTCCTCGGGCATACTTTTCTAGTTCTTAACACTTGCGTAAATTTTTGTTTTGCTCATGAAAATGAAAGTTTGTCTCTAACATACTTTCATAAACAAGATACTTTGTTCTTTTGTAAAGTGAAATTATCATGTAATTTTTTATTTTGCATGAAAATGAAAGTATTTTGAACCTGCCTCCTCCGACATATAGAAAAATGAAAGTTTGAGAATTTGTTCTTTTCTAATGTAAAAATACTTGTCTAATTCTTAATACTTGTGTATTTTTTTTTATTTTGCTTATGAAAATGAAATTTGCCTCTAACAAAGATACTTTGTTCTTTTGTAAAGTAAACTTCGCCTCCTCCGACATACTTGTTCTTAAGATTATTTTTTGTCAAAGTTACTATAATTTCAAGTCTAAGTCATTGAGCATTGTATACTAATCAAATGGAACGTATAAACTAATAAAAATCGAACAAAGCAATAAATTTGATCAATTCTATGTTGTTGAGTAAAATTATGATTCATCATATTGAATCTTTCTATTTTTAGTTCATAGAAGATGATTTGTTGTTATTTTCAAATATTAACAAATCTAAACTTAATAAAGCATGAAATTGAGTTGAATTACATTCAATTGAAACGCTATATATTATATATTTTATCTTTTTCGATGTTGTAGCATCAATGGAGATTTCTCCGGTGAAATGTGATGGAACGATTGAAAGGTTTGTTGTTGAAATGATGGATAGGTTTAATTGGATGTTTGGGGTTCAAGATTTTTATATGTTATGGGTAGGGATAGTAAAGTCTTTTCTTATTATCTTTTAACAAAAAGAAAATGAATTGCCCATTCAAATAATTAGAAAGAAAAGTTTCTTATTCTATTTCCCCCATCCTTAGGGGAATGAAGCTAAGAGTTTTTTTTTTTTTTTTTTTTCCTTTTTCTTTTTACAAAGAGATGATGAGACAAATTTGTGTGGTATTTGCTTACATTTTCGGTTATGTCTCTGTAGCTACGAGAGAATAAAAACAAAATCTTTGAAACTTGAAGTCCTTAAACAAAAATGATAGGGAATGAATGTTTTAGCATGTGAATGTGATACTGCTTTCACCATAGTTGTTGTATCTTATTTTCTTTTTTTCACCTTACTTGTATCAATTTCTTTGCATTATAAAATACCAAAAATCGCAAAATCCGAATCAACCCGATAAAAACAAAACCGAAACCGATTGAATTTATACTATAATGGTTTGGTTTGGTTTGAATATAAAAAAAAACCCGATTTAATTGGTTTGGTTTGGTTTTAATCAAAAACCGAGTCAAACCGGACCATGAACACCCCTAGTTAGGATTATTTGTTTATGGATTTGAAACTTGGTTAGCAAGTAGTAACATCATGTGATATTGTCTTGTAAGAATTTATGTTAATATTAATTTTTTTTTTGAAAATGTATGTATTTTTTTTTTAAAATAGGGTCGGCTCATCCTAGCCGCTACCCACGTAGTGATGAGTCATTTTGATGGGCCAGCCTGGCCTGACCTACCCGTGCTATACTAACGTACAAGTGGAATAATCCCCTTTCAATTTAAACAATTCACACAAGTTAAATATGTTTTTTCAGGCTTGACTTCAATATACTACACCAAAGAAAGGAAAAACCAAACTAGCTCCAAATCCATGGCTATGGCATCTTCAATATTTTTTCCAACTCCAATTCCAACTAAACTCATCTCAAAACAAAACCCCTTGTCTTTAAATCCTTTAATCTGCAAATTAACACACAAACCATTGAGGAATTTGTTGGTTTCTTGTTCAGTTTCAACAAGTTCAATTGAAGCTGAAACACAAACATTTAATTCTACTACTACTCCATCAAAGTCACTTCCTTTCAGAGTTGGTCATGGATTTGACCTTCATAGATTGGAACCTGGATACCCTTTGATTATTGGTGGGATTAATATTCCTCATGATAGAGGTTGTGAAGCTCATTCTGATGGTAATTTTGACTTAACTCATAATCCTTTTGTGCAATATCTTTTTGGCACAATTACTATATTGGAGACAAAGGGGCTATTAACAGTTGTTTAATTATATAAGTGGGTATTTCGTTATTTTATATGGAGAATTGAACAACTTTTATTTGTACTATGCTGTTTAGAAATTTTAATTTAAAAAAAAAATTATAATAAGTAGTAAGATTTTTAGTAGTGTTTGTGCAGTTTCCAATTGTGTGATTTTTGTTTTAAGAAGATTAAGGGTCATGATGTCCATTTTGTTTGACACTGTTAGTGTTTAGGTTAAGGATGTTTTGTTTGATTATAATTTTTCATATGGAATTTGAAGTATTTTTAGTTATAAAAGAGTCTGATTTTTATGCTTTTTACGTGGTTTCTGAATATGCCAATTTTATTTCGACAAGATTAAGAAATCGATGAGTCCAATTTGTTTTACACTTACTATTTGTGTTTCCTTGACTTTAATTTGTCAAACAACTTTTTAAATAGTGTAAATTATAAAAAAATAAGTTTATAGTAAGTAGTTTTCAAATATGTGATTTTTTTTTTTTTTTTAGATGTTTGGAGTAGCTTAAGAAATAAGTGGCTGACTGGTCAGGAGCAACCTGGAATTAAGTCCCTTGTTAATGTTCTTGACCTGGAGAATCCAGATTTGTGGAGTAGCTTAAGAAATGTACAAATTCACACCAAAACTTAGATGCGTTGACCCTCAACTCCACCATTCTCTTTGGGGAAAAGAGTAAAAAATAATCATCTACTATGCGAAATATCTAAAATGTACTCTTTCTTTTATACTATGCAGCCATTCATACTATTGTTGTTAACAAAACTTCTCGTATTTGCCTTTGAACCTAATAGATCTCCAATGTGTATTATAACAGAGGGTAATTTAGAACATGCTCGTAGAGGGGTAAATTTGGTCCTTCTTCCTCAAGCATTTAGATACATGGAATCCAACCAGTCCATATTAGAGCTTTGTTAGTCAAGGGCAAATACGAGACAATTTGCTAACGGCAAGGGAATGTATGGTCCAAAGTATAACATAGGGTAAAACTAAGATTGTTTTTAAAGATGAAGATAAATTTGGACCTTTTCCGTTCTTTTGGGGTAGAGGATTACTTACTTTACACCATATGTAAGCACATAAAAGACTCATCTCGATGGTTGAAGAGATTAATTTTTTTCTTGTGTATTTTGAATTCATTTTCTTAGGTGATGTGTTGCTTCATTGTGTTGTTGATGCAATTTTGGGGGCTCTGGGGCTACCTGATATCGGGCAGATTTTCCCGGACAATGATCCTAAATGGAAGGGTGCGCCTTCTTCGGTATTCATGGAAGAAGCTGTAAGTTGATGCTCTTCTTTATTTCGCTTTTAGTTCAACATTGAATTTGAGCTTCTCAGTATAAAATCATGGTTACTTGTCCTTATTGTTCAGATATGTCCTCACTCGTCCTTATCGTAAAATCATGGTTACTTGTCCTTGCTGGCAGTTAATATTTATCCGTGCGTTATAGCAGTTCCATCACTGATATTTTCATGCCTCGGAGTTTCATAAATAGGCACTTGGTTGGCAATATTAGATGTGTTCAAACTCGAGTTTCAGGTTTAGTGAGGGACAAAGGAATCAAATAGGATTAGATGAATATGTTTTTATTTTTTATTTTTTTTTATTTTTTATTTTTTTAACGAAAATGAGTAGATTAAGGAACTGGGTTGAAGTTATGAGTGGTTTGCTAATTTGCGCTGTGCAAGTCAATGCTTAAATCAACCGGCTTTACCTAACTTTCACCAGTTATCACCTTTGCCAGCAGTACTAGGTTGGGCTGACAGTATTACTGTTTTTTATTTTGATAACCGTATTTTCCGGACCAGCTTGTGCACACTTCGACTAATTCCACTGGGGTAACTGCTACGCTCAACTAACATAGGTGCCGGGTAACACCGTCCACAAAGGCTTGGACAAATAGGAAGAAATTACCTTGTGTTTTTTGCCTTCGCTGGGATTTATACCTGAGACCTCATGGTTCTCCAATCCACTTCGTCGGCCACTAGTCCAAACCCTTGGGTGCACTGCTCTTTGAACCTTCATTTTTTATTTGCTTTCTGGTCTTTGGACTTGAGTTGTTCTCTAGTTTTTGCACCCAGGTGAGTTGAATGGAGCTAAGTGAAACAGTTTGTATAAGCAAGAAAAAATGAGAGCCCCGCAGGGAGAGGAAATATGGATAGAGAGGAATCAGGGATAGGAATATTGATCACAATGGAAAATAAACTATCAACTTGGTAAATTTAGTCACTAAAGCAGTAATCTTCTTCATGACACTCCCTGTTCTGTGCTCTATTATGATCGTTCTTGATGACTTTTCTGTAAGGTGGTCAACCTTTCGTCACTTTGTAAGCATATGCTGAAAAAACTTAGCTGCTGGGAAGTAAATAAGCCAGTCTCCTTGTCCTGTATGCTTCTAATCCATATATGCTCGGACTGGGCATCACACTTTTCTATATACTGGATCATGGCTTTCTTGGAAGGAAACGGACTATGTTTAACTTTTGCTAGCAATCATTCAAATTCAAGTAAATACAGATTAAGACGGTATTACTGTTAAGATTGTACAAAAACGAGCTTAAGATATAGGTAATTGCTATTCAATAAACCACCATCCTCCAATAAGATCTAATGAAGATGTTGCAGGCAATTCTTGCCGAGGGATGAATGGTGTGCCTTAAGTTGGGAAACATACGGTTTCGGGTTTTCTGCGAGTTAGTTGATAGATCACCTTCTTCTAGCTGTCAGAGACCTTGTTCATCTGGGGTTGAAGAAATGTTCATCTGGGGTTGAAAAAATGCCTCTTCCTAGTTCTTATCGTATCTAATATTTATCGATCCAACAGTGCAGATCAAAACTGCTCTGACTCTACCTGTTGTGTTTTAAATTTCTACGTTTTTCTTCAAGGAGAGTGTGTGCATATGTGTTCTTGAACCATTGATTTCTTGTGCATCTATGTTCTTGAACCATTGATTTCTTGTGCATCTAGACTTCTAGTTGAGGTTTATTTGTCAATTCAATTTTCAATACAACCTTAATGAATGGACTATGAAAGGGTCGGTCAAGCGGTTCGGGTTTCTGACAGACTCCTTGCACCCACTTTGGGGACAGAGCATTCATTATCCTCATCTTTAATTACTGATGAACCACCTTTTCCTATGTCTATGGAAACTCCAGCTTGCAATCACAGGGGCTTACCCCACAAGGTCAGAATGGAGTCAATGGTTAGCCTCCATCCTTATTTTGTTAGTGTTAACTGATTGCAACCTGCCAAAAAATCTATAGGATTATACTCATACAATGAAGAAAAGTGGAGTGGAAGGGGAAATCAACTAGCTTCTTATCCACCACGTGCTTTTTTGCTCTCTATTTTATAGAAGAGAGACATCAAATTAGAGTGAAAAGCTACTACAGTAGTAGTATGGCTTAGCTAGTCTTTTGTAACTTGAAGGTCTAGGTTAAGTCTCATCTCTATAATGCTTGGATGTATAGGTAATTGTATCGTCCCTTATATTCCTTTGATAGTATAACGGTCTGGAAATATTCCACTTCAGTAAATATGTTTTAGATGCTTGCCTAAAGTGGTAGGTATGACCAACAAGCCTTATCCTATGTGCTTTAAGCCCTATAAGCCTTAGTTTCCCTAATAAGGATTGTCCCATGGTTTGATTGTAACATTTGTAGTAAGTTGTGTCTGGCTTTTTTCAAGTAAAGGTTGCATGATATATCATACTCTACAGTAGTTATGGCTAGAGGCTGGAACTTTTTGTCTTTCGGGTTATTTTTCCCTTTATGTGACTATGTCCTTCGGGCTTTGGTCCAATTTATAGAACAACATGTGATATATGGTTTAGAGGCAAATCACAGGTCCGAATCCTGCTGCGGACAAAATCCTGGTATTTAAATGGAAAAGAATAGAGCGCAAGTCAATTATCCACCGAATTTCGAACCGTGAACCGCTGCCTCCCCGGTTTGGGGGGGGGGGGGGGGGGATGGGATGGGGATTTCTCGATTTTGAAAAAAACAGGTCCTCGACTCAACTTTTTCCCCCAGTCCCCTTATCTTTGATTCACCTCTATTTGCCTCAGAATTATTAAACTTCCTTTGTTGATCAATTGATGTCTGCACCGCATGCTTAGCAGCAGTAAGTTTCATATATTCTCTTATTTTTCTTCTCCTTCTCTGTGCCTTTCCCTCATTATCGGAATCTCCGATAATCTCCGATAATGATCTTTGTTTTTGGTTTAGAGACATTATGATCAAGTGGTTGCTTGTGGCTGATCAAGCAAGGCCAATTAAGGGTTCTCTAGAATTAGAGTTTTTTAAGAATCTAATCCTTATCTCTGCATGAACATACAAGTCTAACCCTAATAAAGGACTCCTGATAAACATCAAACCTAATGTAAGTGTAACATTAACACCTAAGTTGTAATCTCAACAGTTAATACTGTCTATACGCATCAGTTTTTTTTTTTTTTCCATTTTGTTTCGATTTTAGCTTAATTTGCATTAATAACATGAGATTGTTGGTCTTTTTAAACAATTTCAATCATTGTGGTTTTAGGTCTACCTTGTTCCATTTTAATCACTTTCAATCCTTATTATCACACCTATGGCCAGTGCATACGGAGGTATAAGTAGGACATTGCCAAATCATCTCAGATTACCTTCTCTCATTTCATACTCTCCCGTACTACTTACACCCTTTGTTGGACGTGGTCATAAATAATTGTGTCCTATCTTATATAACTACGCATCCATCTTAAATTTGCATTTCTACGACATATTTCTTGTGGAATATGTTGGGTCTCAGAGGCCAATATTTTATCCTATATAAAAACTACTGCTCTCATAAATGTTCTATAGAAACTTGCCTTTATTCTGTATCTTCCAAAATCGCATGGCACTTCAATAGCACTCCTCTATTTCATCCATATATCTTTGATTTTATGTGTTATGTTTTCATCTATGATACCTAACTCTTGGAAGACTAAGCCTAAATATATGAATTTTGTACATTTCGATATTCGATATATATATTGTATCAGCCAAGTCCTTCTCTGGTCTTACAATCTCAACATCTTCTCACGTGGAATTCCAGACCAGCACAACCTACTCATTGGTTGAGCTAATTCTCTTGCCTTTTGACTCTTTAAGAACTGGGGAAGAGACCGAGTTAAAGTTTCTTGCCCTGCGGCCTTTTTTCCTTCTCTTTTCACCTTTTTCGTCCATTGATTTTGTAGTTCATTTCTCTTTTTTGTATTGTATAGTTAGTTGTGTTGGATAATTGATGCATAGTCTGAAGGAAGTTCACTTCATTCTTCTAATGATGGCTAAACTTATATGTTTGTGCTTTGTCAGTCGCATCATATACAACTTACCTGCATACATACCACACAAATAAATAATGAATGTATGGAGAAACAACTCAGCACAAGTTATAAAGAAATCAACAACTCAAGGAAATAGTATGCAGTATTTCCCTTGGTGGGGGTTCATGGTCGGCCCCTTTGTTTGACCTACCTGCCTCCTATGCCAACCACTGTTTTATTTGGTTGAAACATGGCATAACAGGTAGAATAGTAGTTACCAGCATGGTGTAGCAGAGCTTTATTTTATGCTTTCTCACAACCTGGAAAGTTTTTAATGTTATAGATTTGCTGAAGGGATAATTGCACTTTTGGTCCCTCAGTTATTGGTAATTCTGCTTTTGGTCCTTGTAATATATGACTCGACATATTTAACCTCCAATTAGTTAAAATGTAAGTTTTTGGTGCCTCATGTAGAAAATATATTATATTTGGGTATTTATAGTAATATATTACCGTTAAATATGGAGTAACAGTACAAACTTAACATAACACATGAGTAATTAAGCGATGAAATGGTTAATAATTATGGTAAATTTGTTAATATTCACGAGCAAAGAGATCAAAAGTCACAATTCCATTAACTGAAGGTTTAATCTGCTTAGTCCAATATCACAAGGACTAAATTCATAATTTATCAGTAATTGAGGAACAAAAAGTGCTATTATTGACAAATGTTCTGGTTTCGCCTTTTGACAAGTGACAAGTTTTCCGGTTCCTATTGAGTGAAAGATGAGGAAACCGTAACTAGTAAATGAATAAATAGTAATGCGACCGGAAATAGTTCTGCAATTAGTTTTTTATTCTGCATAAGCTAGGTTCCATTTTAATTTATCCGATTAACATAAACGGATGTGGATATGTGCAAATGAAGTTTCTTCCCATTCAAATTGCAGATTATTTGCAAGCCCCCACACTAACGCTATATTTATAGTGGTCTGGTTTGACATCCACATACTATGAGAGGTGAAGTGGATTGTCTGTACCTAATTAGTAAGCTACTAATACTAACACTTCCAACGTTAGGGGAATCAATTAGCTTGTTTGGTAGAGAGTACATGACAGTGATAGATACTAGGTGGGATTGCTGAAAATGAACAAAATAGTTTTTCCTTGATAATGTTGCATGAAATAACTAACAATTGTAGCTAGGCTTATCGCCCATTCTCCCTTGGATCTATGAGTAGAAATTTGTACTGAATGCGGGACAAGTACACCTAAACACTATAGGAGAACAAAAGTGAGAACCAATTAGATATGTGCTTATAATTCAAGAACTAGTTCAAACTGAGAACAAATGATGGAATTATTACATTTTTACTAAAAAGGCTCGAGCAATTAAATCTTGACGTAGAACTTTGTCCAAGGTATGGAACAGGACACCATAACCAAAGATTAAGATGAAATTGCTCTTCCTTACTTCAGTATGCCATGAGAGTGTGGTAAAAAACTAACTGCAAAAGCGTCTTAGAAGATTTTGAAGAGCCACTTTTCTTCCTATTGCCTTCTTTAATATGTCAATAAGAGTTTACTGTTTTCCTCTCGTACACGATTTCATTCTTCATCACCAGTAATGACAGTACTAAAGTTCAGTTGAATTAATAGATGATCTAACTTGTTCGTGCTTTATGGTTAATGTTCAGGTGCGTCTAATGCATGAAGCAGGTTATGAATTAGGAAACCTAGACGCCACTTTGATTCTACAAAGACCAAAAGTGAGTCCGCACAAAGAATCTATTAGAACCAATTTATGTAAGCTGCTTGGTGCTGATCCTTCCGCTGTAAACTTGAAGGCAAAGACTCATGAGAAAGTTGACAGTCTCGGAGAGAACAGGAGTATCGCGGCTCATACTGTTGTTCTTCTTATGAAGAAATAGTGAATAGAGGTGGTCAATTTTGGTGCATAAAATTTGTGTACTATAGCATCTGCTAGCCATTCAGTGAGAACATCATATTGGTCTTGGTCATGGATATTTTCTGAACTTTGTAGTCAAAACATGATATCCCAAAAATTGGAATTCCCTGCCATTTCAGTACCCCACCCCCCAAAAACCCCCTACCCCGCCCTTCTTTCATCACCTTAATTTTCTTTTTCTTGAAGGCATACTGTTGATGGTCAAAAAAGAATTTCAGTTTTGTTTCTTTCGTTTCTCCATTTTGTTTATATCTAAATTATAGCAGTTGGTCCAGGAAAAAGTGATGAATACATACTACTAGACTAATATTTTTGATGACCAAAATATGCGAGTTATTGTGGCTGCAGCAAGTATGGCTTAATAAAATTTGTGGCATTTCCTAAATATCATAAAATTATTTTTGGGGACCCAAATTTTGGGGGGCCGAAAGCAAAGATTTTACTAGTTCCAACTCTCGTAGAATATCTTGTGATATTTCATCAGTTCCTTTGAAGGGTCAGTCAATTTATTTGATCAACCGAAACATACTAAACTAATTACCATTCTTTTCATCTGTTTAATATTGGCCTTAAACTTTATCCTCTAGATTGACTGAGCTAAATTCCACTTTCTACATTAGTATAAGTTCTAGCATTTTCACAGTAAAAACTTCTACACAAATTTCTACATTAGTCTTTGTTTCAACAAAATTGAAAGGCTACCATTCAATCCTATTTCCTATGGTCTTGTTCTTTTCTATTACCTTGTTTGGACTTTTCTCTATTCACATCTGCCCAACAAACAAGAACATTTAGAATGATAAATAGAGAATTGAAAAATGATGCACACTTAGGATCTTGAATGGTTCTGCACTTGACCCAAATTTGTTGATTTTCTCACATTTTTTAGTGCAGAATGATTCTGGAATTAGTGACCCAATTCTTGAAATTAGATATTTAGCATGTTTAAAATTGACAAAATATTTTTTTTTTAAAAAAATTGGTAACTATAAAATCAGAACAAAGAAAGTCTCCAGTATTATTAATGATGACTAGTATACCTGCTGAATGAGATATTACTGCAGTGGACTGTTGAAGTTTCAGTGCATGGTTGCTAGGGGGGAAATTCTTTAATTTTGACTTTGAAATAAAGTTGAGAAATTCCAAACAATGTGAATGCAAAATATGAGGTGTTAAAATTGACCATAAATGTTAACTCGAAGGATTAGGTGAGTGATGTCTTGATTAAGGGCTAACACAGATTTAATCTCAATTAAGATTGGATCAACTTGGGCAGCTAATTTTATTTTTCCCAAATCAAAAATTGACCATAAATGTAACTCGAGGGATTAGGTGAGTGATGTCTTGATTAAGGGCTAACATAGATTTAATCTCAATTAAGATTGGATCAACTTGGGCAGCTAATGTTGTTTCCCCAAATCAAGTCATAAGAGAATTTTATAAAAAAAAAATGAAAAGAACAGAAATAAGACAAACAAATGTTTTAACAGAAGACATAAATTACTTTCGTGTAAAATGAAATTGCATATTTAGAGGAAAAACAAAAAAAAAACAAATTAATGAAAAAATGATTTTGAATTGCACCAGGTGGGTAATTACACATTTCATTTTCCATTTTTTGGTTCAACCATCTGGCTGGTGTTTGGAACCCACTGGGGCCCACTAATTCGAATCACACCATAGAAAGCCACTATGGAAAGTTTTAGCCTTCCCTACCAAATAGGACTAGCTCTGATCCTGAATAATAAGATAATTTTTATCATTTTGCCCATTGGAGGTAATGACGCATTTCTCAATATATATTAATGACTAAGTTAAGCTTTGAACGAATTAAGTCACGATTTTTCGTCAAGTAAATTTGTATTTTCATTTTCGACGTCAAGTAGATCAATATTAATCCGTCTAAATTTGACCCAACTCATTCATTTGACACCCTTAATTTAGAAATAGTAATCAAGCAAGTTAATTTTAGGGAAAAGGGTCAAAAATACCTCTCTATTTTGAGAAAAGGGCTAAAAATATCGTTCATTACAAATTTAGGTCAAAAAATATCCCTCCCGTGTTAAAGTTTTTGAATATCTCTTGTCCAACGGAATCACGACCTAACTTTGATTTAAACTTTTAAGCATAACCGTTTAAACGCCCAACTAAATGAAAAACTCATATGGGTTCCCCCTCCTATGTCTAGTGGCTCCAAATGTAGGGCTCAGAAACAAGTTGATCGCTTATGGGTTTTTTATGTAGTTGGGTCGGGTCTAAATGGAGTGGGTTTACAAATGAAATCGGGTTATTTTGAGGGATTTGGGAATTTCCGTTAAGATAGGGGTATATTTTGAAAACTTTAATGACGGGAGGGGTATTTTTGACCTAAATTTATAACGGAGGATATTTTTAGCCATTTTCCCAAATAGAGGAGCATTTTTTACCTTTTGCCTTAATTTTAGTGTGACAGCAGGACACACTGAAAGTTTCAGGATTTGAATGACTTGTGATTTTTCTGCCAAATGGTACACAAAAGAGCCACCCACATTCTTGACGCGTTCTTCCTTCCATTTCTTTTTTCCAAAGTACTATTTGTTTTACTCAAATTCGAATTGTCTTCTTGTTATTGTGAAAAATGATTAGAATTTTAACACTCTATGACTTCAAAGGCGACAGGTGAGTTGCACGCTAAAATCACAAAGTTTGATTAATTGTTGACTGATTATTTCTGCTTATGAATCATATGCTTCCATTTCCCTTTATTTGCATATGTTGCAAATCATTTAAAAGAGATACAAACACCTAGTAGAATTAGGCCAATAATCACTAGTTCTCCTTCGATATATTTGTTTTTTCTTGTCTCCCATAAAAAAGGAATCTTTTTGACTCTATATAAAAAGGATTAAATGGTATGGAGAAGTTAGGCATTTAGGTATATCAAATTCAAGTTCAATAGAGGGTTTTGTGCTATTTAAGTGCTAATGGAACTATTGGTCAAAACATAATTTTGGCAAGAGCTTTAACTTTATAATTAATCAACATGCAAAAATACGTTCAAATAATACATTTAAGCAATACATTCAAGGAGTGGTGAAGTAGTGATATCACTATATATGTATTTAAGCTATATATATCGATATGTGTAAAAAGAAAAATTACATCATCAGTCAGTTTAATTAATTGTAGTAGGTTACTCTTTTATTTTCTTGATTATATTTTCATATCAGGTTTGCTATGAAGATTCATCTATTGTTATAAGTGAACTTAACCTGACAGTGTAAAAAAATCTGTACACTGACCATGCACAAAACTTTTAAACTTTATCAGTATTACTACTTCTTATGTCTCATTATCTGTTTTAATATTGCAGATGAAACTTGATAACTTAATTTTACCTATCTAAGAACTTGAATAATAATAATAAAAGATAATTACTAGAAATACTTTAATAGAGAAAGTATAACATTAAACAAGTAGTTTCAGTATATCGAATTAGAAAGTGTAATGAGATATTAACGTGTACAAAAATAGTCTAGCATAACATGGTCGGAAGAGGCCGAATTCCAAACATGGAGAGAAATAAAAATAACTTGCCTAATGGTTGAATGATTTTGAGTGAAAAAAATTGCTTAAAATGTGTGGACGGAGAAAAAGCAAGCATTTTTTGACTGCATTTGCTTGATGAAATAATAGTAAATTTTTAATACTATACGAAAAAGCATAACTACTAAAGCTAGTACTTGAATTCCTTTTCCCAAAAATCAACATTTAATACTAGAGTTTTTGCAGAGACATGATTCACGACTTCATCTGCATATGTGATCTTCTCCGTCCTTAGTTTTAGATTTATTAATGGAAAAAGAATACAAAATATTTCTCTATTATATGAAATATTTTAAGTTTACCCCCCTTTATAGTTTAGGCCTTTAGAATCATTCATACACTTGTGATTAACAAATTATCTTATACTGTTGTAATATGTTTTCCTGCAGTATTTTGATATGTGGAACTCACCCGGTTTAAGATGGAGCTCTGTTAAAGTCAATAGCACATATAAAATGATTTACTAATGACAAAATATGAATGAAGCCTCTAAAGCTTTGGTCCAATGATAAAAACGTTACATTATTTGTGTGTATTAAATGCACGTCATGAGTTCAAATCTTATGATGACAAAAGCCTTCTATTTTTGCACCCATCCTCACGATGGACCGCTACTCCCAAATCTCGCTTTGAATAATTCTTAGGACATTCACTAGACAAACGAGTTAATTAGTCAAATCACATGGTTATGGTGATTGACGTTTAGCGTAATTTTGTGTAAGTACATGTACTTAACTCTATTGTGTAAAAGAACCTTTTTCACCTTTTCCGATATTTACTTTAAAGCCCGATTAATTTGGATTTGTATAGAAAAAACTCAATTTCAAGGTAATACGTTTTGTATAAAAAGTGAACCCTTTTTCACGGATATGTAAATTTTCATATATATATTCGATAAATATGTCAGGTAAGTTACACATTTTTTCGTGTTACCAACCTAAACTTAATGTAAACACTTGCTTGCAGTTGAGATTAATTATAAACTGATTGTATCAATACCTTTAGACCGAAATGAATAAACTTAAAAGTCTTAAAACGTTTTGCATTGCCAAAAAGAAGAAAGATGAAAAACTCACAGTATCACTCAGCTTGATTTTCTTATATAAAAATGAAAATGGTAATTAGAAGTCATCATCACTCCTTCAAGAGATTAGGTCTTAACATGTCCTTCCTTTGTTATTTGTCATGATTACTAAAAATAGTTTTCTCAAATTATTTATCTCTTTTCCATTTTACTCTTAGTAGAAATTTGTCATTAATAAAGATGACACATAAATACAGTAAACATTTAATAGAGAGACTATAATTTAGATATAAATACGGGTAAATTTAATCAAGTACCCCTCTTAATTAATATTTCTTAAAAAGCGTATAAAATTATAAAATGACAAATAATTTAATACCAAAGTTGACTTTGAGATTGATCCAACTTAAATTAAGACTCGTATTACATTAAAATTCTTCTGACTCGTATTACATTAAAATTCTTCTTTCTTTTCTTTTCCTTTTTGGGTACTTTTCTTTCCACGTATACTGGGGCCTCAACTTTTGAAAATACTAGTAATAACAACACCGTCAAATTAACTTTTTGTTGGTAGTTCAAGGGCCACAATCACAAGAGGTTGACGGTGGAAATATCCAGATGGCTAACAAGGAAGTATAAACTGTAAAGCATTTTAATGTGCTTACACTGAAAAGCAATTTAATGTGCTTTCAAAGTATGGATCAGAAGTACTCTTCACTTTTTTTTTTTTTTTGGGTAAAGACTTAAGTTATACATGTTGATAATAATAATAGTAAATGTTTGGCTAAAATTATTTTTCTAATTGTTATTATACGATTAGGAACAGAGCTAGAGTTTTTCTACAGTTTCGGTAAATTAAAACTGAATAGCTTTGATTCAAATTAGAGGCAGAGCTAGAGACCAAAACACTATAAAAATGGTTTTCTTAAGCTCACGGATGGGTTTAAAAAGATTTCGTTTAAAATACTTTTGAGCAATTTTGATCCTTTAAATTTGATGAAAGTCAATGCTTTTGATGTTCATCAAATATTTAACAAATATTGATTATTATATTTAACAGAAACTGTGAAAAAGAAATATCTTCTTAAAAAATTTAACATTCTCTGACAAGTGTCATTTCGTCTGATTTGAGACAAATATCCTTTTATGGAGTGTTCTACATTGTAATGTAATTTGAATTATAAGTCTTGACCATTTTTGTATTCGTCAAAGCGTTGTTGAATTTACGTGTGGACATAAGAAGTGAAAGTCACAAATTGTGACCATGTTAAACACCATATTCTAAGGTGAAGACAACAGTATAGAGTACAACCAATAATGCAGTGCCAAATATAGTAACAAGTGTACAGTTTCATGATTTAGGAGTACATATTGTTCCATTTTATTTAGAAATCATTATTTTTCCCACCAAAAACTTAGGAAGAATTTGAAAGTCGAAGGAAAAATGAAGCTCCGACCGCGTTAAAAAATAATATATATGAAGGATTTTCTAATGCATTAAATGCAAATAATTCACGTTTCCTTTCTATTTTTGTGCATGTGCTTGAACGTGTACGTGATTTATGGTTCAATAATCAATTTGCTATATGCTTTAAGCAAAACATATCATATGTGTGCAAGGAGTTAATAACCGCTAATTCACTTGCTTAATCTCACAAGTCAAATGCGTACGATTTTAGTTTATGATCCAAAAAATTGTTATTGGAGTGAGGAAAGACTTCTTGTGTGTGAGAATAAAATCTTATCACGTTGAAAATTGATGAGAAGAAAGCTAATTATATATAAGTATAATGATAATCTTAAATGATATGAAGTCTTCTGAAAAACCGTTTAAGCATGACCCAAAGTGAATACAATCATTTTTTTTTTTGGGGTCATGATGTTAAGAGTCAATTTTAAATTGACGTAACCAACAAGATCCATGTAGGAGAAGGGGAAGGGAGATCCATTTTTTGGTCCGTAAAAATGATCTTCTATATATTTGAAAGCAGTATATAAAATATACGAAATTTTTGTAAGATCATTTATTTTAGTTAAATTGTAACGGATCATGGAAGATCATTTCCTTAGTGAGGTAATTAAATGTATCAGTAATAGTAGAATTTTAAACCCCTCAAGAGTATACAAGGTGGTGTTCTTTCTCATACATAATTTTTTGTGGATTTGGAGGCATAGTATCGAACACTTTTAAAGAAAGCGTTCTCAATAGTTTTATAATAATTTGTGGACCATTATGTTTCAAAGCACTTTCTATTTGGATATAAAAATTTAGATTACTTACGATTCCTTTTTTTTTTTTTTCATTTTATGTAAGATCGTATAGACAATCTCTTGGAAAGCAACAAAAGAAAAAGAAACACACGTACGATTTTCCTACTTTTGTCTTTTAGGTCTAAAAAAATGAACATATCATCCGACAAGATTGCGATTAAACCAACAACGTAGTTTTTAAAGTTGCAACAAAACAGCTAAGTAAAATTCCTTATGTTATCCATTGGTTTGACATATACTGCTCTTATTCGCCGACATTTAATTGTTTTAATTAGAAATTTGGATCCATTCGCAATAATCAAATATGAGATTAGTTGAATCTTTGACACAAGTTAGAAGTTCATTTTCCTATTTGTACATATTTCATCAAGTATCAAGTTTGCCCGATTGAAGTAGTAGTTTTCTGCTGTCATTAAATCCGAGAACCGATTATAAAAAAATCCTGTTAGTAATTAATTAATTACCTTTGGGCGAATTAGTTCTTCATGTACTAAAATTTCTCAGGATATGCGCTTTCTTATTATTTTTTCTTTTACAGAATTGAAGCGTTCAAAAAAGAAGATCAGTTAGAAGAGTCTTCAAGAAATTCTTTGGAAGTTATATAGTAATTAAGAAGGTTAAAATATGCGTTTGATACGACAGAAGTCATTCATGGAAAATATTATTATAGAATATGTTTCTCTGATATTTGATTAGTAAGAGAAATTTTTTGCAACAAGATATATATTACAAATTAATAATAATATTAGTAAATCAGAAAATATTTTTGGATATCAAAGACTAATAATAATTTCTGGTATTTAAGTTTTGTTTGACAAGTCAAAAGAAATTAAAAGTTAAGATAAATTGCCAAAAAAAAAAAAAAAAAAACTATTTAAAAGTGATGGACTTCCTAGTGAAAAACCTTTTCTTTAATAGGATTTCATAATTTAATTATTCAGGAATGTTTGTGTCAAGCTATTTTATGAAGTCTGAAAGGAAATAAGGTAAATGATCGATACTATTGAAAGGGTGGTATAAACTGCCTAAATAAAAATTCTTGGATATCAAACAATCAATTTAAATATTTCACGATCAAGAAATATTTTATTCTCTTTAGAATAGGCCCCGAAAGGAAAAGGAAGACTTAAATGACAACCAACGTCTATTTTACTGAATTTACCGGATAGTGGCTATTAATTTCGGAACATTTAGTGACTTTGACTTGTGTCATATCAAACACACCTTCCATGTAATCCTCCTACTAGTTATGACTATTCACTATCTTCAACCAATTTGTAGAAAGTTTCTTAAGAGAATATTTCATACTAGAGTCGTATTTATTTTGAGTTGAGTTTGGTGGGGCTATTAGGAAAATGAAGAGGACCTTTACAGTTCATAACTAGTGCTCTATTAGCATACACATACGTACTATAACACCTACCTTATCTCAAGATTTTACTTTGAAAATAAATACTCGTGTGTGTGTGTTGGGGGTGGGGAGGGGTGTGTACGCGTGCGTGTGGAATTCCTATCTTTCATGGAAACTTCTTTTAAGTTTCAACACCTTGACAATGTAGCACTTAGAAATGACAAGTATAAATAAGGCTTCACTTCCACTTAAATATTCATTCAACAAATTTACAAGCTACTACTACTAATATTCAAAGTCTCAAAAGAGCTTCTTTTTTACCAAATTAGCAAATATCCGCTTCATTTTGTTGAAAGTTTTTGATTCTATTAGAAGAATTTTTTCAAAAAATGGTGTCCATTTCAAGCAATAACCAAAAGCAGCAGCTTCTTTCAAAGATAGCAACTAATGATGGCCATGGAGAGAACTCAGCCTATTTTGATGGTTGGAAGGCTTATGCAAATGACCCTTTTCATCAAACTGAGAATCCTGATGGTGTTATACAGATGGGTCTTGCAGAAAATCAGGTAGGGGCAAAACATGATATATTTTATTCTGTTTCCTTGATACAATGGCTAAAGTTGAAAACTATAAGAGTTTTTGTTGATAAATTTCTCTTTTTTGATGCTTTTTGCAGCTTTGCTTTGATTTAATCCAAGAATGGGTGGTGAATAACCCAAAAGCCTCCATTTGCACAGCTGAAGGAGCTGAAGATTTCAAGGATATTGCTATTTTTCAAGACTATCATGGCTTGCCAAAGTTTAGACAAGTATGAAATCTTTCTTTTTAAAAAATAAAATAAAAATACTACTACTAGTTTTTATCTTTTTGTTCATAATTATTTAGTGTACTAATTATTTTATGAAAAATAATTTTCAGGCAGTAGCAAGGTTTATGGAGAAAGTAAGAGGAGACAGAGTCACATTTGATCCAGACAGAATAGTGATGAGTGGAGGGGCAACTGGAGCTCATGAAACGCTTGCTTTTTGCCTGGCTGATCGTGGTGATGCATTTTTGGTTCCTACACCATATTATCCTGGGTAAGAAATATCTCTTCTTCTTTTTTTTTTCTTTTTTTTTTTTTAATTATTCAGTATCTGATATTCACTGGCTCGATTAATTCTGACTTAAGTCGTGTAGAATTCATTAAAAAAGAGACTTCCAATCAAGAGTTTCTCTGTTTTCAGAGCTAGAATCAAGAAAATGATGTTTTCTATAAGAAATTTCTAAGTCGGGTCCTTTTTAATTCATTCATCAACTTGGGGACACTTATATTTTACAAATCACTATCATAATTCACAAGTGTCTTCCTTTGACCTGTACATTTCTTCCTTTGACTTGTACATTTTTAACTTATTTTGGTGCTTGGACCTAGTAAATTATTGGTGTGGGTCACGAAATCAACTACTCATCTGCACAAAACAGAGAATGTGGGTCCTCTATGTTAGCATCCTTCATAACTTCCTGGTCCTACATGACAAGGACCAAAAAGTCTACCATTATGTAGTAAGTTGGGATTTGGTCCATTATCAAAAAATTTATCATTTGTCCCAAAAGTTATCCATAATGTATATTATTATAAATATTAACAAATATAATGTCCTACATGTGATGAGACATGTTTCCATAGACAAAAGGGAATGTTGTAGTAAGAATTAAAAAAAAAGTTGCATGGTTTTCAAGTTTGCTATATTGAATTAATGGGGTGCTAAAGTAAATCTTCATTTGTAATATTGCAGATTTGACAGAGATTTGAGGTGGAGAACTGGTGTGCAACTTTTTCCAGTTGTTTGTGACAGTTCTAATGATTTCAAGGTCACTATCAAAGCCTTAGAAGCTGCATATGAAAAAGCTCAAGAATCCAATATCAAAATAAAGGGCTTACTTATAAACAATCCTTCAAATCCATTAGGCACTATTCTTGACAAGGACACTCTCAGAAACATAGTAAGTTTCATCAATTCGAAGAACATCCACTTAGTATGCGACGAAATCTATGCTGCCACGGTCTTTGATCAGCCTAAATTCATCAGCGTTTCCGAAATAGTAGAGGAAATGATTGGATGCAACCAAGATTTAATCCACATTGTCTATAGCTTGTCCAAAGATTTGGGATTTCCAGGATTCAGGGTCGGAATTGTTTACTCGTACAATGACACAGTAGTGAACATTGCTAGAAAAATGTCGAGCTTCGGGCTAGTTTCAACACAGACACAACATCTGCTTGCATCAATGTTGTCTGATGAAATTTTCATTGAGAAATTCATTGCTGAGAGTTCGGAAAGGCTCGGAAAAAGGCAAGGGATGTTCACAAAAGGACTTGCACAAGTTGGAATCAGCACATTGAACAGTAATGCTGGTTTATTTTTCTGGATGGATTTAAGCAGGCTTCTTAAAGAACCAACATTTGAAGCTGAATTAGAACTGTGGAGAATTATTATTAATGAAGTGAAACTTAATGTTTCACCAGGTTGTTCTTTTCATTGCTCTGAACCTGGTTGGTTTAGAGTTTGTTTCGCAAATATGGATGATGAAACTATGAGAACTGCCTTAAGAAGGATTAGGAACTTTGTGCTTCAGACAAAGGGACATAATAATAAAGCTACAATCAATAAACAATGCAGCAGGAAGTTTAGCAAACTTCAAATCAGCTTATCGTTTCGACGCATGGATGATTTCATGAACTCACCAGCTCACTCTCCAATGAGTTCGCCTTTGGTCAGGTCTTAAAGAAAAAACATGGCTTAGCTTTGTTCTTGTTGTTTGTCTAATAAGAGGAGAAAAAAATTCCTTTGTTATAGTGATGAGTCATAGGTTTGATATATAGTATATACATTAAGTATTTGATTTCACAGTTCATTTCATTTTGTCCAGAGAATGTTTTGGATTTTTATCATCCCATCAATGTATCAAAATGGGATGTACCGTGGAATTTTCAGTTCTTGGTTTTTTTTATTCCTTCTTGAAAATGAAGGAAGCTCAAACTTGTAACCAGAACTTTTACTTGCTTATATATAAAACTAGTATATCTGCCCGTGCTTCGCGTGGTTTTAAAAAATAAATTCAAACTATTTTTAAGCATTAATGTCATGATTTTATTCATTACCAATTCAAAAATTTAATAAATTTTCATCTTTTCATAATTCGTCTAACATGCCTTATAAAGTCCTTAGAAAGAATCTGTTAGAAATATTTCACTTCTATAAGAATGAGAGAACTCATTTAAATCAAAAAGCAAATATTAAAAATAATTATGAGAAAGAAACAAATGATAATATAAAATTATGCGGATGCAAACTTAAGAAGTGTCAGTTTTTTCCCTTCCTCTAAAATTTATATTCTTAGTATTTTGTTAGTTCTTTTACTTTTCAAAAAAAAAAAAAAATATAAGGTATTTTATAGTTGTGTTTCATTATTAATTTCATTTCTCTCACACAACATATTAAAACACTTAAAATAAGCAATATAAATAGAAAAAAAAAATGAACTCGTCATTGATGGGATCAAATTACGAAGTATCTAATATTTGTCTTTTTCTTTTTGTATTTGCCTTATAAATAGCCAAAAGCGCCCCACCCCCAACCCCTCACCCCCAACGTTTGACCGGATTCTCAACTACACACCTTTACTATACGTCCTATTACCTCCCCAACATTTTAAAACTGAAATATATACCCCCTTGAAAGGTCACACTCAGATATGTGTTGGATAGTGTAGTGCACGCGCCTGCTTGACATGTGTATATTTGAGGAAAAAAATAACTTTTTCATTTGTTTTTTATTCTTTTCCTTGTTTTTTCTTTTTAATATGTTCATTTCTTCATTTTATTTTACCTTTCCTTGCTTTTGTAATTCCCTGTGATTGTATGGTACCACTCCTCGCCCGATTTTTGCTTTCAAGCTTAATATTATCTTTTAATTAAGGCAAAATGGGTGATTTTGTATCTACCAAATTTGGATCCCAAGCCCATCACCTAACAAACATACCCACAAAATACTTCAATGTCGAGGACCCATTTTTCAAAATACCCATAAGATTCAAGATTATACATCGAAATAACCAAAATTCAAATACAGTAGATCTAGTAATAAATCTTGAAAATGAGTGATTTTGTATGTATGAGAAAGAGGAAAAGTGAGGTAAGCCAAGAAGAATAACGGAAGATAAGAGAAAAAGAAATTGCCGGAAAAAGTAGCTGGTGAATTTAGCTTCTTCGTTAGGAACGATGATATTGTTAGAGAAGAGGAAAATAAGAAAAGAGAAAAGAAATAAACAAAAAATATATACTTCTATTTAATTATAATGGAAATACAATAATAAAAATAATTTTTACACGTTTTTTGCTTCTCACTCTCCGTGCCACATCAGCACTTAAGGGGGTATATATTACGGTTTTAAAATGTTCAGGAGGTTAATAGAACCCTGTGAAGTAAAGGTGTGTAGTTGGGAATCCGATCAAACATTGTTGGGGTTTCTTTCTCATTATTCTTTAGCGTATAATTATTCTATTTTTCTGCTTCAATTTAAAATTTCAATAATTTTAAGATATCATTAAAAAATTAAGGTATGTATATATATCAACTGTAATAATATTCACACAATAAAATCAGAAGAGTAGGAGTACAAAATCGTTTTGTTATTATGTCTTACTATCTTCTTGTTTCTTTCTGCCAATCAATGTTGCAACCCATTAAATCATAACATGCTAATTTCCTATAATATTGAACATAATCTAGCACCAACAAATTAATTATTCTGTCAGTAAATATATGGAGTGAAATTTTTTAGCCAATAATCATTGATCTGTGAAAGTTTTTTTTTTTTTTTTTTTTGTTTTTGTTTTTGTTTTTTTTCTTAAAATAATTCAATAGTAGGTTTTGGCAAATTATATCAACATCTTTTAGTTGGTTTAAAACTCAAATTGCCTATCTTTTAATAGTCACCACAAGATGAACACCACGTATATGTACCTGCATTATTTCTATTATTATTCATATAAACATGCATTGTTAAAATGAAGAAAATCTGATAATGTCAAGGTGTGTTCACTTTTAGGTCTATTAGAATTAAAAAAATTGCTGTAAGTAGGTGGACAGGGTAGCACCTTAAATCCGCAAAAATAAGACACGGTAACTCACGAGTTGATAAATGATTGTTCACAAAGATAGTTGTCCTGCTCTCCTCCCTTTGTTTGGTAAGGCTTTTCTTTTCCGTTTTGTCTTTCAACTGTGTTGAATATTTTACTTCACGAATTATCATCAAATTAAGGAAAAATATAGCAGATTAACTCTGAAAATGGGAGAAAAAATAGCGAGAAGGGAAAGAGGTGTAACTGTTTTTTCCCAACAAAGAGGCGTAATGTAAGGGTTAGCTTTAATAGGGAAGAGTTAAATACAAACGGAAGGAAAATTTAATAGTCGTGACTTTTGGAGATTTTAATTTTATTTATTTAGATCACTTACACTTAAATAAGAGAGTAAAAGGCAAAATTCTAGAAAAATAGATAAATAGGAATGCTGGCTTTTGAGGCGTACCACGTCACTGGGCCTATGCCCGACTTTATATAGATATATAGATTATGAGTGTTCTTGATATTCAAAACTTTATGTTGGTTTTGAATTTTAAGCTAAAATTGAGCAGAGTCTTAACGCAACAATAAAAGTTGTTGTCACAGGTTCAAGCGACGAAAACAGCCACTTGCATAAATGCAAGGTAAGGTTACCTAAATTAGACCCAATTTGGATTGACCCTTTCCCTGAATCCACTCATAGTGGGATCTTAGTGCACCAAGGTGCCTTCAATCTTAAATCCAAAAAATGGCATACTGTATGGCAGCAACAAAAACTTATGTTCTATGAGATTGATGGTTAAGTGTGACTGTCTTTAAATGATAGAAGTTAATACTCCATCAGACAATTAGATCAGAAAAAAGAATATATTTATTATGAAAGTGGTTGGTAAGTACTGATAGGCAATATATTTCAATAATTTTCAAGGGTGAGACTCATGTTCTTACTGTTAAAACAAAGTGTAAAACTTATCATGAAACTGTTTTAAGCACCTAATCATTCTAATTCTAAGTACCTAGACAAAAGAAACACCCAACTCTTATTCTTCAAATAAATAATTTATGTTAGGACTGTCCAAACTCCTAAAGGACACCAACTCCCTGTGTGTGTTTTTAAAGAAAATTGACGATCTCTATTAATTAAGTCAACCAAATATCTCTCTTTCCGTCTTCCTCCCTTAATTTAGTTGATGCTGACTTTGACTTGGTATAAGTTTTAAGTCAGATACTAATTTAATATATTGTTGATGGTTGTGTAACAAACTTAAGTCAACAAATAATGGTTGATTAAGAAGACCTACACTTAGATAGTGCACAAGCAATAAAATATGAGTACACGGCCAAGGAGGCATAGAAATAAATATTGTACTCTACATAAAATTATAAAGGGGGGAAAAGTGAAAAGACAAGAGAAGGGGAGAGACATTTGGACCTTTTTCATTATCTTCATTCTTTATTTAAACTTTAGAGGTTTAGCACAGAGAAATAAGTTAACTCGTTTTCCATAGTTGCTCAAACAGATTTTCTTAATACGTCATTATTTTGGATATGGTGTTGTTCACCTAAAAAGTAAATTCTCCTCACTTCCCTTTAATAAATTTTTTTCGAAAAATATAGTATCATTTGCTATATTTAGTACAGACTAACTCTTTATTTCAAATCTCATATGCCATGTTAAGATCATAAGTTTCAAAGGACGTTTTAAATTGATACATTATTCATGATTTAGTTAAAGATTACCTCACCCAAATGTCAAGTCTAGGTGGGATTTTAATGGCCATGGTGGAGCACAGTTAGAAATAGGGGTATTTTTTATTATTGGCTAAAATAGAGGTTAATTTGTCTCGATAGTACAATGAAGGTTAGATGTAGACAACCTTTGAAAGTAGAGGGGTAAATTTCCTTTTCCCTCTAGTAATACAAGTGATAGAATAAAATTTCTTGAATTTCTATTTTTTTCTGATACATAAATCAACATTTAAATTCTTAATTCGTTTCAAGTGATTAAAATAAAAAATAAGATACAAACATGAATCAATTAATGTGCATTCTAACATCTACGCGGGCCAAGGTTAAGTGGGTGGGTGATATTGGTTTAACGTTCTTTGTTAAAGACTAATTTGGAAGCTGTACATAAGATTCTTTTTCTTAAATTGGATCAGTGTTAATAGGAACAATAATCATAGTACTCGGCACTAAATTTAATTGATGAAGAAAGGGTCAATCGTGATTAACAAATAATAATCACGCACTCTTGGGGATTAATATAATCTAATTATTCACTTTCCTATTTTAATTATGTGATAGTCACAGTCTATATAATCATGGTGCCACATGAGTACACGTTCTCTACGTTTGATGGCAATAATCACCAAATTAGTTGATAATTAGTGGTCATTAGCTAGACTGGTTTTACGTCGACATTCCATGTGTAATCAACAATTTACTCCTTTTGAAAACATTGCATTTGCGCTGTTAAAGTTGGCTTCTTTAAAGCTACCTCCACCTCCAATTTAATTTTTTTAAGGTATGGTTTGGAATCATGTTGGAAATAAGTAGAAAATCGATATTGGTCCTCTAAAAATAAAGTAAAATGAAAGCTAACAAGAATTAACTTAGTTAGCTCATCATCTAAACTCAATATTAATATATACTATTCCCTCCAGATAAAAAAAAAGAGTCCACTTATGTATATCTTTTCAATTACATTAAAACGATAAAGCCGATCACCTTAACAACTCTTTTCTTAATAAAAAAATGATAGAGCCGATAATATTCTATCTGTATTAAAAAAAATTGGTCAAAAGTTGATACAAACTGAATCATGAAAATAAATGCAAGTTGCTGATGAGGAGGCTAGGGCATCCATCCTTTAGGAACAACTATGGGAGCAAAATAGTGAGACGAACACCTGCCTGCTAAGGAATGAGCCAAAAGACAGCTTTTTGATGACCCCTTTTTGGATGCAATTTTTCCTGGTTTTGTGCTCGAAGCAGTTCAGACATTATGTAACTTTTAAAATTTCTTTTTTAATTCTTTGCTTTACCACTTCTTATTAGTGTCTGAGAATCTGAAATCAAGGAGAGATTCAATCATAGAGGGGTTCAGTATTAGTTGGAATTTGTTTGGAAAGTGCCAATATTTAAAGGTTACAAGTTGAATATGTCTCCAACAGCAAGTAGATACACAAATTAAATGTCACTTGACATCATAAGAAAGTGATTGTATCATGACAAATAGTACATAAATTAAATTATCCTTTTTATGTCTCGAAGTTTAGGTCACCTTATGCTTAAATTTATTCTATTATATTTTAGTTAGCCCGATCATCCGTTGCATGTTACCCTTCTAAATAAGAATATTGTTTTCATTTTTAAATTTCTATATATTCTTCCGATGCATCAAACCAAAGCATGAATTTCAGTTACAAACTTACCAGCGTCAATCAATGTTTGCAATCTTTGGATCAAAATTCCCAACTTCGTCTCTCCAACTGTTAATAAAATGGTTTAATAATTAATTCACCAGCTAATTAAGGAATTATTATTTACATCAGTAATATGACGTGGGTATGAAGTCGCCTTTGGTAGAAAATGCTTTAACCCAACGTGAGACTTCCCCGTATGATCCGGATTTAATCGAGCCCCATTATGGACACATGACACCAGAGATTTCTAATATAAAAAAGGCAATCATTATTTATTAGGATTAGGAATGACAATCATTACTGTTTATTTCAGACAGCCTCCGGATAATCTTTTATATCGTGCGTGCTGACAATAGCGGATAAATCAAATAATAATCTTACTTGTCCCCAATGCTAAATTACCGGGCATTTGCTGAGACTAGCCCGCTTCCACTCTTGACTTAGTTACCTAATAGCTATCAACCATGTACCATATAATATTAGGTTGGCAACTATAATTAAACCAAGATAAAAAAATTCTGAGAACACCATTCATTATAAGCAACTATAAAAGTTCTGGTTACAACTTTGAGCCTCCTTCACTTCCATGAAGAAGGAACCAAAAACAGAAACAAGAACAGATAAAAATTCCACAATGAATCCCATTTTATAATACATTTTACGATGGGATGATAAGAAAAATTCAGATGACAAAAATACAAAGCACACTGAACTTGTTTCTTTTCTTTTTCTTGATCAGACTGTGAAATCAAATACTTAAATTTATATATCAAACCTATCACACATCACTATAACAAAGGAACTTTTTTCTCCTCTTATTAGACAAACAACAAGAACAAGCTAAGCCATTTTTTTCCCTTTAAGTCCTGACCAAAGGCGAATTCATCGGAGAGTGAGCTGGTGAGTTGAAATCATCCAATCGTCTAAATGATAAGCTGATTTGAAGTTTGCTAAACTTCCTGCTGCATTGTTTGTTAATTGCAGCTTTGTTATTAAGTCCCGTTGTCTGAAACACAAAGTTCCTTATCCTTTTTAATGCAGTTCTCATAGTATCATCATCCATATTCGCAAAACAAACTCTAAACCAACCAGGTTCAGAGCAATGAAAAGAACAACCTGGTGAAACATTAAGTTTCACTTCATTAATAATAATTCTCCACAATTCTAATTCAGCATCAAATGTTGGTTCTTTAAGAAGTATCCTTAAATCCATCCAGAAAAATAAACCAGCATTGCTCTTCAATGTGCTGATTCCAACTTGTGCCAGTCCTTTTGTGAACATCCCGTGCCTTTTTCCGAGCCTTTCGGAACTCTCAGCAATGAATTTCTCAATGAAAAATTCGTCAGACAACATTGATGCAATCAAATGTTGTGTCTGTGTTGACACTAGACCGAAACTCGACATTTTTCTAGCAATGTTCACTACTGTGTCATTGTACGAGTAAACAATTCCGACCCTGAATCCTGGAAATCCCAAATCTTTGGACAAGCTATAGACAATGTGGATCAAATCTTGGTTGCATCCAATCATTTCCTCTACTATTTCGGAAACACTGATGAATTTGGGCTGATCAAAGACCGTGGCAGCATAGATTTCATCGCATACTAAGTGGATGTTTTTCGAGTTAATAAAACTTACTATGTCTCTGAGTGTGTCCTTGTCAAGAAGAGTGCCTAATGGATTTGAAGGGTTGTTTATAAGTAAGCCCTTAATGTTGATATTGGATTCTTGAGCTTTTTCATATGCTTCTTCTAAGGCTTTTCTAGTGACTTTGAAATCATTAGAACTGTCACAAACAACTGGAAATAGTTGCACACCAGTTCTCCACCTCAAATCTCTGTCGAATCTGCAATATTACAAATGGAAAAATTACTTTAGTACCTCATCAATCCAGTTTACTAGCAAACTTGGAAACCCTGCAAGTTTTTTACTATTCTTTCTACAACATTTAATAAGACATTCATTATATTTGTTAGTGTTTGTAATAGTAATCAATTATGCATCAATTATGCATGACTTTATGGGACTTAATGAGTCTAAAAAGAAATTGATAATGACAAAATTTAATTAAAAAGAAATTGATAATGACAAAATTTAATTAAAAAGAAATTGATAATGACAAAATTTAATAAAAAGTGAGATTCTGATCTGTCTCAAATTTTTGACCCTTGTCACTTAGGACCTACTTTCTCTATTTTGTGCAGAGAGTAGTTGATTTCATGTCCCACACCAATAATTTTACTAGGTCCAATCACCAAAATAAGTTAAAAATATGCAGGTCAAGGGAGGATACTTATGATAGTGATTTGTACTAAAAGATAAGAGCCGCCCCATATTGAAAAGAAATAAATAAAACTTGGATTAACTAGGATTTTCTCAAAGAAATTATAAACAAATTTTGCTTCTTTTGTGAAAGAAATGAGGTTTTCTTGATTCAAGTTCTGAGATTGGATAAACTTTTAATCTAGTCTTTTTTATAGATTTTACGCGGCGTAAATCGAAATTAATCGGTCTAGCGAATTTCAGATACTAGTTAATTGAAAAAAAGAGGTGTTTCTTACCCAGGATAATAAGGGGTGGGAACCAAAAAAGCATCACCAGGATCAGCCAAGCAAAAAGCAAGCATTTCATGAGCTCCAGTTGCTCCTCCACTCATTACTATTCTTTCTGGATCAAATGTTACTTTGTCTCCTCTCACTTTCTCCATAAACCTTGCTACTGCCTGACAATTATTTTTCATAAACTAATTAGAACACTGAATAATTAATGAATAAGAAAAATGATTAGCAACAAATAATAAGGATTAAATAATTTTCATACTTGTCTAAACTTTGGCAAGCCATGATAGTCTTGAAAAATAGCAATATCCTTGAAATCTTCAGCTCCTTCAGCTGTGCAAATGGATGCTTTTGGGTTATCCACCAACCATTCTTGAATTAAATCAAAGCAAAGCTGCAAAAAACATCAAAAGAAAGAGAAATTTATTAACAAAAACTCTTAGAAGTTTTCAACTTTAGCCATTTTATCAAGAAAATATAGGAGAATATATCTTTTTTATCTTCACCTACCAGATTTTCTGCAAGGCCCATCTGAATAACACCATTTGGATTCTCAGTTTGATGAAAAGGGTCATTTGCATAAGCCTTCCAACCATCAAAATAGGCTGAGTTTTCACCATGGCCATCATTAGTTGCTATCTTTGAAAGAAGCTGCTGCTTTTGGTTATTGCTTGAAATGGACACCATCTTTTGAAAAAAAATCTTGTAAAAGAATCAAAAACTTTCAACAAAATGAAGTGGGTATTTGCTAACTTGGTGAAATGAAGAAACTCTTGTACTTTGTGGAATGAACATTGAAGTGGAAGTGATGCCTTATTTATACTTGTAATTGTAAGTGCTACTGTATAATATTGAATGGTTGCTAAACAGTTCCATTAAAATTAAATAAAGGATCTACCGCACGCGTAAAACACCCCACCCCCACAATTGAAACCAAACCAAAAAAAAAAAAAAAAAAGAAGCTCTCTTTGAAAAAAATAGTATACTATATTTCTTTTGAAAATACAATCTTGAGATATGGTAGGTGGTTTAGTACGTAAGTATGTGCTAATAGCGCACTAATAATGAACTGTACAAGGCCCCTCATTTCCCTAATCTCTTTACCAAACACTAGGATAAATATGAAATATTCTCTATAGAAATTTGGAACTCTTAGGTTTTCTACAAAATGCTTCAAGAATGTGTACAACGATAATGTAATGAATGTTTACCTTTATTAGTATATTTTAAGAGTTTATAATAGGTTATTTACTTTACAAAAAAGGTCATTATTACAGGTAGTTATTTGTTGTTGTAAGTCATCTTAATCGAATGATGTCCAAGTATTGTATACTATTAGTGAGCATAAGTTAAACTCATACAAGATATTCTTCATAAATCTTATCCTTCTTTATTTGTTGCAGACTTTAGAGGGTTTCGTGGGGACTTTTTAAACCGATCTTTGAAGTCCAATTTGTCTAAAATTCTCTTTAGTTATATGACACATTTTACGTTATAATGTACGGGACTAGTAATATAAAACACGTAAGATCTTCTTAAAGTTATTCCCATATTTAAATTCAAATTGTTAACATGTTATTTTGTACCATTTGCTCAAGCTAGGACTGCGTATCGGGTGGTTCGGTTCGAGTTTGAAAGTTATCGGTTAAACTTATCGGTTATCGGTTTGTAGACATGTTAAATCGTTAAAGAACCACTAAGATATCGGTTAATGGATTATTGGTTAATCGGTTTTTGATCGTTATTGGTTCGGTTATCGGTTTAACCGTTAAGATATCACACGAAATTTTTGCAAGAACAAAGAAGTCATCTTCAAAGCGAAGAATCGAAAAACGAATTAACGAGATGCAAAATGAATAAAGTAGCTATAAAGAAAGTGCCCACGGCAGCTAGCTATAAATGGAGGTTGAAAACTGAAGTTCGGCCGGGCATCTCCAAGACGTTAAAAACTTGAAACCTTTTCTTCATATTTACATGAATCCTAGTTCCCAGACCACTGCTGACAACTTTCCAATTTGACAATGTTGTCTTTTTAGCTTCCTCATCCAAGTCCTCAACAACTCTCTTTACCCGTTGCATCAGTGGCACAAAATTGTAGAGAGGAGCTATTAGCTGCTTGCAAGTTATCTCCACAATCATTTGGTACTTGATCCTTGGTAAAGTTTGTTTCCCACCTTTGGAAGCAATTAGAAGCTTTGACATTCGGGGTAAGTTCTTGTAAAACCTTGCAGCTAACTTCACCAGTGAGAAATAAATTGACTTAGGATTTACTAAGTAATTATATATGGAAGGGTGATAATGGAATGAATTCACTGGGCTGGACTCCACAAATCATATATGAAAGGTTATATATAGAAGGGTATAATTGTAATTAAATAAATGGTTATCGGGTTATCGATTCACCCATTAACAAAAGTGGTGAACCTGAGACCCGAACCGATACGCCAATAACTATAGAACACCACCCGATACCCGAATCATTAACCCACTAACCCGAACCATTAATCCAATAACCCAATTATCGGTTCGGGTTATTGGTTTAACCGTTAACATGCACAGCCCTAGCTCAAACTACTTCTTCTCAATAGTTCAATTTATACTCGTTGAAAATTGAAATATATGCATGAAAATGAACACGTAGACTATGTTTCAAAGATTTAAAAACTAACTCGTATTGAATTATTGCGAAAGGCTCCAAATTTGCAATGCAATTAAATGTCGGCGAATATGAGAATCATATTGTCAAACGAATTGATAACATAATTGAATTGCTTAGCTGTTTGGTTGGAACTTTAAGAACTTACTACGTTGTTAGTTTAATCACAATCATGTCGGATCATGTGTTCATTTTTAATACCTAAAAGACAAAATAGGAAAACCGTACGTGTGTTTCTTTTTGTGTATTTTAATTCTTTTAGTGTTTAATTCTGCGCAAAACGCAAAAATCTGAAGATGGTGAGGGTGCTTCGTTTTTGTTACAAAGATTCATGTTCTAGAAATGATCACACTTCATATTTAAAATTCAAGTGTGTAGGGAGGACAAGCATAACTAGAATTTTTGCCATTGCATCAAGATGTATATATAGCATATTTTTTTGATTTCACAGACGGTATTCGGTGTATTCATCGTGGTACAACTAAATTCGAATTCACAGTAAAATCTCATACTTATACTCATGAAGACTCGAAACCGAGACTTCTGATTAAAAATGAAAAAAATGTATTTATCACTTCACACAATCTTGTTGATGCATAACAACATTTAATTCCATTGAAGCTAAGGTTAGATTTCTTATCTGACTTTATTTTTTATATTTTTTTCAAACTAATAATTATTGGGTAGAGATCGTAAATCATCCACAGTATTGTCCTAAATCATTGCTAACTGCAAACACTCACATGCACGTAAATCACATCCATGTTCGTATCATATTAAAGGATAAGATATATTAGTTTTTTCATTGAATATTCTTCTTCTGTTCTTCCTAAATCTTGAATATGAAGGGAACCCTAGGAAAGTATATGGTTACAATTAGCTTTGGGCACAATAATGGTAAAGATATCTTTGTTGTTTTTCTTGATCTTATCCAAAGACTCTCATATTACTTATGTAATAATTCCTAAATTAGATGGATAATTAAATATTATACCATTTTATTAACAATTGGAGAGACCGTTGAAGTTGGGAATTTTGATCTAAAGGTTGGAAATCTATTGATCGACTCTGGTATAAAGTGGTAGTAATTGATAATATAATGAAATCCCCTCGTTCATAATTTGGGTTGTTGCAGTTCCAACTCAAGCTTCTATTTCCAATAAGGTCAAACTAGTTGCTTGGTTTTCGTCATCATGTGCAGGAAAGATAAAGCCGAACACTGATGGTAGTGTCAAGATACAGTTTAGAGATGATGTTTTTAGAAGGATTTTTAAAGATGATCACGAAAAATGGTTACTAGGATATTCAGGTAAGATGAAACTTATGATAAGCTTCACAACAGAATTATGGAGCATAACAGAGCGGTTAACTGCAGCTAAACTAATGGATACCAAGAGTAGAAGTGGAAGTTGATTGTCTACTTGCTGTCAAGATGATTAATCATGATGAAATACAACATCATCCTCTTAAGACTATTGTTAAAGACGGTAGATATTTGTTCAATATCAACAACGCCTTTATTAACAACATCTGGAGAGAGGCGAATCAATGTGCAAACTTCCTATCAAATGACGGGAACAACCATGATGAAGATTTAATAATCTGAGAAAATGCACTCTAGGGTGTGGAGTTTCTTCTCCTGATGGACTCAAGCGGCCTTGCTTTTAAAATACTGTAATCATTTTTAATATTTTTTAGTTTACCAAAAAATAAGAAGAATTTATACAAATATAAAAGACAAGAAATATACAAATATAAAAAATAATTAAAAATACACTTATCTTATTTAGAAGGGTAACACGCAACGGATCCTATGTTAACTAAAATATAGAGTACTAAAATAAATTTAAACACATAAGGTGACCTAAACTTTGAGACATACTACTTGTCATAATACAATCACTTTCTTATGATGTCAAGTGATCCCTTTTGTCTATCTACATACTTTTGGGGACATATTCAACTGCATGAAATCATCCTTTAATTGGCTTTTTCCAAACAAATTTCACCTAATATTGGACCCCTCTTTGATTGAATCTTGCCTTGATTTCAGAATCTCAAACACTAAGACGTGTTAAAGGCAGAAAAAAATTGCAAGTTAATTTTTCAAAACATTAAGGACCGGAAGAAGAACTTGAAGATGTGGTAATTGTTATAAGAGATTAATAAAGTAATACTTGTCACTTTTTGTTTTTTGTGATTCAGTTTGTATCAAATTTTGTCCAATACTTTTTAAAGCAGATATTCTGAGATAGATTATTATTGGCGTCACCATTTCTATGAAACAGTAATTGAAAACATATCAGTATTGAGTTTACAAGCTTACACTAAAATCTTATTAACTTTCATTTTACTTTATCTTTGGGGGATCAACATACATGGCGGGAGGTCTATATGCCAAATCCCCCTTTAAAAAGAAAAGAAAAAAAAAAGAAATATCCCCCTTTAAAAAGAAAAGAAAAAAAAAAAGAAATCTGCCTTTAAAAAGGAAAAAAGAAGATTGAAGGTGTGTCACCGGGGGGAGGGGGGGGAGATCAACAGAGATTTTCTACTTATTTCAGGACAACAATATTATCATGTTAAATTGAATTTATTCGATGAATAGGATAGAAAACGCTGTTTTTCAGAAAAAGTAATTCTCCTGTATGGCCTTTTTCATTTATCTAATAAACTATTGCTTCAAAAGGAGTAAAGTGCTGATCATTACGCATGGAATGACGTTAAATAGTCTAGCAAATGACCGCTAATTACCAACTAATTTTTTGATTAGTGCATCGTGTTTAGGTGGCCCCATGACTATACACAGTAGGAAAGTGAATTATTAGATTAATCTCAAGAATGCTTGATTGTTCATCACGACTGACCTTTTCTTCATCAATTAACTTTATTGCCTAGCACTATGATTATTGTTCCTATTAACACTGATCCAAATTAAGAAAAAGAATCTTAAGTACAGCTTCCAAATTAGTCTTTTCAAAGAACGTCAAACTAATGCTACCCACCCATTTAGCCTTGGTCCACGTAGATGTTGCAATGCGCACTGATTCACGTTGATTGAAACAAATTAATTTTTTTAAGTGGTGATTTATGCATAACAAAAATTGAAATTCAAGCAATTATATATTCTCTCACTTGTATTTACATCGTATTTCCCCTGTTTGTCCAAACGTTCCCTATCGACCAACGTTATTTAATGACTAATTGGGTAATATTGATAGCAATTATATATTCTATCACTTGTATTTCCATCGTATTTCCCCTATTTGTCCAAACGTTCCCCATGGACCAACGTTATTTAATGACTAATTGGGTAATATTGATAGTATCAGTCAATTCATAAAATACTATCAAAATTACCAATAAAATAAAAATTAAAGAATAAAAAATAACGTAGTTCAATTATTCTTTTAATTAATATTTATTTACTGAGCGTGCAAAAGCTAAACATCAATATCAATCAATATATATAATAAAAGCTAAAAGATGATAATCCTATGCGCGCTCTCTGCATACCTCCATTGTCATTTATCTTTTTTCTCAATTTTTTGACATTTTCCCTTCATTTCTCTATTTTATGCTTTGCCTAATAATTGCCCAAATAGCTATTAAAGTCTTAAAAATGTAAATATCAGTTTTCTTGAACAGACTCACGTAGTTGTAGAACTTAAATGTCATCTGCGTTTATATTTTCTCTTCTTTATTGCTTTGAAATTTTCATTTTCGTAACTGGTCATATCCATAACTCTAATGCTTTTAATATTCATAAATCCCAAATATTTAATTTAAAACTTTAAGGTACCTTATGGCTGGTATTCATACATTTTTGCCTATATAAATTTGTACTTTGTTCATGAGAACCCCTACCCAATGTTCTCCTTTTTATTTCATATTTGAAGCACTAATGTTGTTAAATTCACTGCATTCCTGCTTTCATGCTTTAGTTTGGCCAGAGAAAGAAGGCTCTTGAATGTTGTTCGGTTTGCGGGAGGGCATATTAACAAGAGCTCCAAAAATTATGTACTGATTATATATTTCTCTTTCCTTCCATTTTCTTATGATTAAGGTTCTGGGAAAGATGGTGTGTGTTGTAGTTTTATCTTTTCTGTTTATTTCTCGTGTGATCTCCTTATGAGACTATGATTTTTTTTTTGTTATAGCAGCTCTATATTATTTTTTGGGCTCAAATTAGTTTTTTTTTTTTTTTTTTTTGCTCAAATTAGTCATTTATGACTTTGTTGGAAGAGTGCTAATTACTAACCAAGTTTTAAAATATACAGTGCGTAAATTTAATAAATTTTAAACATTGACATACGCTCCTCATTGATCTGTTTCTTATGTTTAAGTTTTTAGCACCGTCAAAAAATATGCTCAGCGTGAAAATTGATAGTCGCTCCAGATCAAAAAGAGTATCCACTTAGCCTTTATTTTTTAAATAAAAAAGAGTGTTCAAATCAAGAAAGAATTAACCTTAGTTTTCCATATTTGACCTTATTAAGTGTTAAGTGACCAAATCTCAATATCTATTTAATTTGGGGTAGTTTAGCCAAATTACTTATTTTAACCTAAAATTTAGTATTTTCTTAAGGGGTGTGCAATTGACTAACTGGACACTCTTTTTGATCCGAAGGGAGTAACTAATCAACTATCAAGCAACATTTGGAAAGGGGGAATAAGGTAACTTAAAACATTTGTACACGTGAAGAATCATTTAGGTTTTATTAAAAGATTTGTTCTTTTCTTGTACTTCCTTGTTTTGAGAAATAGTGTATTTATGTAATTTTCTTAAAAATTGGTGTAACTTTTATGAATGAATAGCATGCTCTAATGTTAATGTAATTTGGGTTTTGTCTTCTTAAAAATGTATTAAAGGTCAACATATATATGTGAAATCATGTAGGAATTCACAGCTGGTAACACGTAAAATTGGATCTTCTTTTTAAAAATGTTCAGCAAAATCATCTTAAAAGTGATTGTGAAGGATGAGAGTTTAGTTAGTTTGGAGTATTAGTTACTCATAAAGATATGGAATGTTTGTGTGTTTTCAAGATAGAAACAAGGCAAGTGGGTGCAGATTTCTTTGTTTTGTATTTTAATTTTATATATTTTTTTCAATGTAAGGAGAATCTCCCAGAAAACATTTAAAAAAGAAGAACATAAATATGCATATATGATTAAGAAAAGTACCAAATTTCTGTGAAGAAGAACACAATTTTTCTTAAAACTTCAACGTTTCAGTAATCAAAGAGATAACTGAGTAAGAAAAGTACCAAATTTACATATGTACATTAGTCCATTTATAGAAATCGGGACATTTGTATTGCCACCAAAATGTCATTGAAAAAGCTTTATATTTTTATTTAATTTAAACAATTATATTCCCTCCGTCCCAATTTATTTGAAGATTGACCAGTGGGAGTCAAACAACTTTTTCTTTGACTTAATTTTAAACATAGATTCTTCGAGTCTGCATAATTAATAATTCACAATATATGAAAAGAGTTGGAGAAAATCGTAATTAAAAAAAAAATTATTTAACTCCCAAACTAATCAACCATTAAACAAATTGGAACGGAGGGAATAATATTTTTATAACTGCGCGAAGCGCGGAGCGATTCACTAGTAACAAGTAAAATGAAGAGAGTAAAAGTCAACCAAATCTTCATCTTTCTGTCTCTTCATCTTCTTTTAAATTTTTATACTGCTTTGACTCGGTACAAGTTTCCACTCAGATTATACTTTAGAATATTGTTGATAGGTGTGTAACAAACTTTAAGTCAACATAGTGGGTATGAGTAGACATGATACAAGTACACGAAGCATAGAAATAAAAGTACTACCTAAATTTCTATAGGGAAGAAAATGAAGAGAGATTTGGTTGACTTGGTAGTTGGGTAAACATATTTTTTTAACAAGTCAATCATGTAGAAATAGTGTTCTCGTCTAAAAGGTAAATAGCAATTAACGAGTACAAATATAAAATTTCAATCTCCAAAGGGTGGTCTCAGAAACACCATTGGGTCGGATAACAATATAAGAGAAAATTACGTCATTAGTCAAGGTATTAGACTTATGAACATAATTATCACAACTTCTAATGTTCATCAAAAATAGCAATTTTATCACTTTTTTGGCATAATTAAATACACTAGGGATTCATGTCTAAATTTTATCCCACTAATGAGGGATTTACATTTATTCTCTTATTCTTATCTTTATCCTTTATTTTTTCATTTCTCTTTCTTCTTTAACTCGTACACCCAATTTTTTTTTTAATTCTCTCTCTTATTCAATTAACTAATACACCGTAATTACTTATGAAATTTCACACTCCTGAATCTCAATTCCCAATGTTACTAATTGTTTGTTGTTCCGACTATTTGCTACTACTTTACATGGAATAACATTGAGCATCCACATACAAAGTAATACCTACAATATACAGAATATAATTTATTATACAGTATATAATAAAATTATATGAGTATATAAAATTTTATATATTGTGTATAATCAAATTATACGAGTTATATCTAATTTATTTTAATAGATGTAATAAAATACACCAATATTATTCAATGTATAATATTTTTATTATACTACATATAATAAAAATAGCAAGTCATATCCAAAAACAAGCCATGAACACTGAAACCGTTGTACTTGTGTTCAATATCCCATTCCCATGATGTTCAATCAAAGTTGTAATTTTATTTTCATGGATACATGAACAATGAAAGGAGACTAGAATAAGAAGAAGTAGAAAAGGTAAAAAGAAAAATGCTGGGAAATTTTTTATTCAAAATATGGAGGAAGTGTAAAACGGTAAAAAAGTAGTTACAAGTATATGCATGAACAAAAAAATAGGGATTGACTTTATTCATGTGGAAATGGTTTCCTTATATATAGCAATTTGGTTTACTATAAAACTCTTTACTTGCCATGTAATGTTCATTTAATTTACCTGCTAAGAAAATGTAAATATTATTATATCATTGTCTACTTACGTTTTTTCCCCAAAATATAAGTGGAGCATATACAATTGGCCCATAATGGAACTTTTGGACAATATGGATTTGGGAAAAGGACATTGTGTGTCCAGTGGCCCAAAGTAATATCACATTTGGCCAATATTTGGGCCTAACACCCTCAAGAGTCCGCTCGGCCCAAAATAATGCCAAAGCTGGCCGGCCCAAAAGCCCAGGCTGCTACAGCATATATACACTTTATATACAATAATTATACATTTTATATACATATGCTGGAATTAATCATACATTTATTTTACATAAATTATACGTTAATTATACATTTATTATACACATATTATGCAATAATGATATGATATTTTTTTTTTACATATACAATAGTGATACATATTATATACCACAATGATACGGTTTCTATTATACATTTTTCATACGTATGGTACACTTTCTATACAAGACTGATACAGTTTATATACACATGTTGGAATTATATATACACTTTCTATACAAAAAATGATACATATTATATACAAAAATGATACAATTTTCTATTCTATAAAGGGCAGTTGCACTGTGCTGATACACATTATATACACAAATGATACATATTATATACAAAAATGATACATACCTTAGTGATTCATATTTTATACAGTTTATATACATTACAGCTAGGTACTTATACATATTTTATACACAAACAACACATATTATATATAAAAATCGCCTCAAACATTTTTGTGTTTGAGTTTTTATTTGAAAATTGTCTTATTTAAGTTTTGGCTAATGGATGGGATTAGTTTAGTGGGTATAATTTGGGTTTGAAAAAAATTGAGTTAGAGGGTGGGATTATTTATGGCCGACCGACCATATATGTCCTTTTCCCTATGGATTTTGGACTTTATTTTGGCAAAAATTACATGGGACAACCAACCATCATTTTTTTTGTGCGGATTGGCCTTCAAAAGTAGGGCCGAGCATAAATATCAAAAATCGAAAAACCATACCGAATTGAACCGAACTTCAAGAAACCGAAACCGAAAGAACCGGACCGAACTAATTTGGTTCGTTGTTTGGTGTCCACCTTCAAAAAATCAAAACCGAAATAGCCGAACCGAAGTTTGATAAAACCGAACCGAAGAACCGAACGCCCACCGAAATTTAATACATTACCCAAAAAAATTAAAATAGTCCAGGCCCATTAATTTTAAGTCCAAGAAAAACCCAATTGTAACAAGCACTTTTTTGCTTTTGTATCCCTAATTTTCCACTTCAGTTGAGAAAATCAAATATCCTTAACAAATGAAGGTGACTAGGATGTGTCTTTAGGATTAATGTATGTCATTTATGTGTTTTCTTAGTTATTCTTACTGTACGTATATAACACCTAACAATCCTATATCATGGTTATGATTTTCTGTTCTTGTTTATCCTGTTTATTTGATTTTGATTTCAATTTATCAGTTTTATGTTTTGTTGCTTTTGAGAATATAAATTAGTGTAAATGGAATCGCTTCTAATATCATATCAAAAAAATCGAATTAAAAAAACCGAAACCGAAAGAACCGAACCGAAACCGAAAGAACCGAACCGAACCGAACTAGTTTGGTTCGGTGTTCGGTGTCCACCTTCAAAAAATCGAAACCGAAATAGCCGAATCGAAATTTGATAAAACCGAACCGAAGAACCGAACGCCCACCCCTATTCAAAAGCACTGGTCTTTAATTTTTTACCCTCAAATTTGAAATCTTTAGTTTTTGTGCTTTGCCCAAAAATCCATGGGTTTCGGGTTCGAACCCCCGCTCAAACCACAAAAAAAAAAAAAAAAAATCGCAAGGCAGAGGTTTAGATTCGCTAGGCAGATCGGGCATAGTTTGCCTTATGCCTGAAGGCAAATTCTGCCTTAAGGGAGAGTTTGAAAGCAAACTATGCCTGATGACTTGCAAAACTATACATGATGGCTTGCAAAACTATGCCTGAGGCCTAACTTTGGCTTGCAAAACTCTGCCTGCATGTAGAGTTTGCAGGCAAACTATGCCTGATGGCTTGCAAAACTATGCCTGAGGCCTAACTTTGACTTGCAAAACTATGCCTGAGGCCTAACTTTGGCTTGCAAAACTATGCCTGAGGCCTAACTTTGGCTTGCAAAACTCTGCCTGCAGGTAGAGTTTGCATTCAAAATTCTGCCTGAGGCCTAACTTTGCTACAAAACTCTGCCTTGCGATTTTTTTTTTTTTTTTACTAAGCCGGGGTTCGAACTCCAAACCTCATGTTATTAGGTGAAGGGCAAAAATTAAAGACCACCAATTTGCTGGGCAAAATTTAAATACCACCCCAAAATAATGACATTCCTGCGAATTGCCCACCAACCATCACTTAATTTATACCCGTCTTTTTAAAATTTTTACAAATATATTTACTTCAGACATGCGGTATTTGAAGTTAAGCATGACAAAACCAAACTTCAGAATAGTTCAGATACAAGTATGAAGTTAGACTTTATTAGACTAACTTCAGACACCGTACGTCTGAAGTTGTTCGAAGTGATACAAGTGCAAAAAGAATTTAAAAAATGAGCACAAGTTAAATAACGGCCTCAAATTAGGTATCCCTGCACTTTACCCTTTATTCTGCTTTAGGCTCTTGAGGTATCTCGGGGAGCAGAGTGACCAGTAAATTGGGATGGGCAATTTGCAGGATTGCCCTTCGCTAGGGGTGGTCTTTAATTTTTGCCCTCAAATTGGTGGTCTTTAACTTTTGACTTTCGCAAAAAATCCCTTGGTTTTGGATTCGAACCCCCCCTCAGTCAAAATTTTTTTTTAAAAAAATCGCAAGGTAAAGTTTGGATTGACAAGGCTAAGTTTTGGCCTTAAGGCAAAATTTGCATGGGCTGCCTTGCGAATCCAAACATCTGCCTTGCGATTTTTTTTTTTTTTTTTTTACTGAGTTAGGGTTCGAACCCACAACCTCGAGGTATTAGACGAAGGGTAAAACTTAAAGACCACCAATTTTGAAGGGCAAAAATTAATGACCACCCCAAATGAAGGGCAATCCGCGCAAAGAAAAATGAATTGGGAAAGACGATGAAAAAGAAATTTTTTTAGTGAGATTTGAATCTCGCGTAAAAGAAATGCAGAAAAATTCTAATTTAAGACAAATGCTATAACAGGTATAAGTGATCTATTAATTTAATTTTTTTGATTACATTAACAGTATATATAACTAAAACTCAATGTAAAATCATTAAACCACAGTTCCTATTCTCATCTTTATTTTGCATTTAATGAAATAATAATTATAAGTTAAACAAGTGATAGAATTCACATTATATATTTCTGGAATTTCTATTTTTCATAGATAAATCATCACATAAGTATTTATATTGTTTTAAGTACTTGAATCTAAATTAAGAGACGGCGTGAGGCTAAGTATGGGTAGATGGGCTAGGTGATAAAAATGATTATACAGGAGCACAGATACTTCTGCAAAAGTAACGTTTTTTATCCATAAATTAAATCTGTTCAATTTCATATAAAAACGTTTTTGTCCTGAAAACCTTGCATTCATATTTTTAATTTAAAAAGGATTTGGGGTCAATTTTTGGCTCAAAAGCTTATCTTTATCCCTCAAAGAACCTTTCGAAAAAGTTTGATAATAATTTATTAATTTTTAATGTTATAATTTAGAAATCACGTTGCTTAATTAATTAAGGGAAATACTAAGAAAAAAAGTTGTTAATAACATTATAATTATACATAATACAAAGTAGAATGAGTTACTTAAGAATATAGTTAGCTGATAGTTAATTAATTATAGTTTGATTATAAATTATAGTTAATCAAATCATAATCAATTTGGACTTTATTTTGCTTTTTGAGGTTTTTCTTATTCTAAATCCTTGTTAATATAGGAACATACATATTTTTCCATGTTATTTGTTACACCCCCATAAATGCCCTCGAATTTTTTCTAATACTAATAAAACTATATACGCCTGCTTGTTCCTAATCCTTGTCATTATAGGAACATACATATATATTTTTTATTCCATGTTAGTTACATTGTTACACCCCAATAAATTCCATCCAATTTGTTTATTTCTTACAATCCTCCTAAAGCCTCACAATATCCTGCGATGGGAAACTGGAGAGAATTGCCGCTAGACCTCATTACTACAACTTGTACAAAGTAAACCGACAAACCGCATCAATAAACCGAGTCAAACCGAAAAAAAAACTCGACTAGTGGTTTGTTACTTGGTTTGGTGTTGAAAAAAAAAACCCGATCATAATTGGTTTGGTTTGGTTTTAGCTAAAAAAGTCAAACCGAACTAAATCAAGTATTCAATTTTAAAAATATTTTGTACATAAAAATATTTATTTGTAATGTAATTTATAAATATTTCTTAAATTTTTTTATAGTTTTTTTTATCTATTATCATATTATTCAAGCTTGAACTTAAAATTTTGAATGTGCATAAGTTTTATATCCTATGGATGTTAGTAACTCATATAAAGTCCAAACAAAAACCAACTCAACACTAATACTAACAAAAGAAATTCAATTTACACTAGGAATGACAATAATGTTGGATATCTATTCTTTAGTTTTGCATAATTGCTTTAGAGAGTGAAAATACATAACTTAAGTTTTTTTTTCTTGTCATGTAATTAATACTTATTAGCCGTACTTATTTTAGCATGACTTAGTATATTTAGATTATGGTCATTTTCTTTATGGCTAATTAGCAATATTTATTTTAACCGATTATCTTTTGTTGAATATTTTAATACAATGTCATCACTCTTCTCACATTTTGTGTTATTTTCTTATGAAACACCTTAATTACATAGTTATATCTTACTAGGACTAAAGAAATATTTGAAGTAAAAAGTATATGTTTTGTATAAGATTATTCCCAAAAAAAAAACACGAATAACCCGAGAAAATCCGAGGTTGAAAACCCGAATTTTATTGGTTTGGTTTGGTGTATAAATTTAAAACCCGACACAATTGGTTTGGTTTGGTGTTTAAAAAAATCCGAACCAACCTTGCCTACGACACCCTAAGTACAACTGCAAAGCGTGTTAAAGTGATAGAAGATTTTATTGCTTTTGGTGTTGCTTGTACCTCATGGCGAATCGCAGCTACAAAGGAAAATTTTGATGTTCTTTTGCCCCAAGTTCCGTTGCTAATGCTCTCAGATAAAGATGATGATTATCGAGAATTCTACTCTCTTTCCAAGGATAAAGTTTCACGCATATTTTTTCCAGAAGCTAGAGGACCGCGAGAGTATTTTCCATCAAAGGGTTGGCTATGCACAATCTCATACAATGGAGAGATGAACTTGTTGCATCCTTTCTCTCCCACCACTATAAAGCTTCCCTCTCTAAGTCAAAGAGTTACGTTGCATAGACAAAGCTATCTTATCTGCTAGTCCTTTTGTTACATCAGATTATGTACTGGTCACTTCCCGTTTTGGCCACGTAGTTTGCAGTCTTTTTGGCGACCCGGAGACCTCAACTGGACTATTATTAATTTCAAGAGATATGATGGAGTTTCCTCTCTTATTCACTGTAAGGGGCAATTTTATGCATTAACTAACCGTGCCGAAGTCTGGGTTTTTGATATTGCAGGGCTAGTATTACCAAACCAGTTGTAGAGCCACACAGACTTGTTATACTTGACCATCCTATATTTTGCAAGCCATTTAACCGGTACCTAGTTGAGATATCCAATGCACTATTTATTGTTACTAGATCCTTCGGTGAGAAGGAGAAGACAAATCCGGATGCTCCTGATGGTATTGGCTGTTATTACACTGCTAAATTTAAAGTATATGAACTAGACGTAAGCAAATCTACATTGAACGAGGTCAACACTTTGGGCGAATCATCCGTTTTCTTGGGCCGCAGTGGATCAATGTCTATCGACTCCTCTAGGTTTACTGGAGTCAAGCCTAATCGTATATATTTTATTGATGATATGATGGATCAATACAGGTTCTGTGAAGGTGGCGGTGGTGAAAGAGATATGGGGGCTTACAATCTTGAAGATGGAAGCTTTGAATCTTTTTATCCTGGATTGTCACTGAGTCCTATTTGCCGGCCAACTTGGATAACACCATCTTTCTGATAATGAGGAGTTATTGTTTCTTTTGAAGTACTGTTATTTATTATCTTTTCCAAATTATTTAAGTTGATCTATTTGTTTTGGTTCATGTCCTAATCTGGTGATGGACGATGTATAAATTTTATGGTATTTAATACATTCTAGTTGTGCTTTTTCTAGATGATTTGAGGCTTTAATACATTAGAGTGGGAGTTTCAATTGTTAATGTAGTTACAGCTACTCGTGCAAACACTTTATTCAGTTTTACTTTTTGTTTGCATTGTCAGATTTATTTTGATTGACTTGGTCGGTTTTATTCTTTATTTGAGAACCAACTGAAACTTTTTGATAAGTAATGTTAATGAACAACAGAAAGGAGGAATTGTCTAGGTACGAAAGTATCTGGTTTGATCCCTCAAAAATGTATGGCATCAATGAATTCCAGTACAGATTCTATATCATTTGCAAATGCACTAATACTCAAATTTTGTGGACATGTATAGTTTACATAGATATGTCATCTACTTTCCTTCCAAGCATCTATGAGTTGTTCCAGCAAAATAGTAATACGTTCGGCAAATTCATCGTCTTATATCCGTTCGATCTATTTGGAATCTTGTCGAGATATTAAGAGAAATGTTTTACTCTGCTAGGATTTGCTGATTGACAATTATGTTAACAACAAATTAACAATTAGACAATTCAAGAAAAACACTCACTAGTAAATAGTAATGCTACCAATCAACCTAACGCATTCTTCTTCCTTCATTGGAGCTTCAGATAGATCAACTATACTTGGAAGGAACCTTTTTTTGAGGGAGCACAACTGTGTAGACATTATCGCAGAACTTAAGCAAAGAAATTAAATTTGTCTGAGCATGCCACCTTTCCGACTCACTTGGATATCAATGTGAAAAAAGAAAACTTGTATGTAATCCACAGGAATATACAAGGCACTATAACCATTTGAATTCATGTTAGAAATCCATTTTTCTATGACATTCTTATTATCAGTCTTAATATGGTTACAATAAACAGCAACCGTTCCCTCTCCTCTCTATAATCCATTTTCCTGTGACATTCTTATTATCAATCTAATACGCTGACAATAAACAACCTCTCTCTCTCTCTCTCTCATACCTTAACAGGCTGCCGAATCCGCCAAATGGGAAGGTCTATACCACAATCAGAATCTCAGGAAATTGTTATCTGGAAAAATAGGTGGACTGTGCGAGAGAACGCTCTCCATAGATGGTGGTTAAACAGCATCTTCAATCTTCAAGGAAGCTTGAGCGATTTCTAGAGCCTCTTCCACTGAGGATGCATTTTGAAGTTTGGATTTGTCAACAGAAGGCTGACTCCGTGCAAGTTTCGGAAGGAGTTGGAATTCCTGAAACGAATCGTGAAATGATCATTAAGAACTGTATCAGTTTCACATAATATATTCTAGTAAAGAGAGACGCATGAAATCCAGCTAAAAAATCTAGATACCGTAAGACAAAGGCAATCAAGTTTCACTCAAACAATGATGTGATGTCCAAAACGGAGCATTTATGTTATTATAGTATGAGTTTACATATTGCAGTAGCTTAACATTTAGTTCAAAGCCGACAACTTGATAGATGAAACAAGCTAAGTCTTTTGAAATTTTGACGTCTATGTAGTCTGTGAAAAAACATATATATTTTTATCTATAGAGTAACAGACACCATTTTTTTTTCCAGAACTCCTGGCAGGTGAAACTAACTATCAACTCTACCATTGAACTTCCCTATTTTTTCTGAGCTTCCTTCAACTTGTGAACGTGTATGACTCCTTCCCGAGATGAAGTATTTATAGTGTACTACTATATGTGTACCTAAATTCCATAAACAAGAAAAGATAAGTGACAAGTCCTGTTATATGATTTAAGTAGAGAATCAAAAATATTAAAGAAAAAAATTGTTCACAGAATCCTAGTGCATGTTAAGCTAAAACCTAAAAGCAGAGATAAACTTTTGTAGACAGAGGTAAGAAATATAGCTACGGTAGGAAACCATTGCTATTTCACACTATGTCACACAGACCAATGTATTTAGTAGTGATATAAATAATCAACCAAGCATATGATACACACGAGTTCACTTTGGTTGCAATTAGCTTAAATTTCTTCTTGCTATAAAACATTTTCATATAACTCAGGCTTTATATATTATAGACGTTGATTTGAGAAGTATTCCTTTTTTTTTTTTTTTTGGGGGGTAGAGAAGTACTCATTTTACTGTCCAATCAAAAGGTGAAAAATTGGACCACTTTCTAAACCCAGAAAATTTCAGGTATAGCACAAATAATCACTTTCCTGGAGAAAAAATAAACACAGACGCTTCCTTGAGAAGTCACCTTTTTTTTTTTTTTTTTTTCCCTGGATAGGTTTATAGAGTGATGGTTTAAAGGTCAAGAGTGAAGGACAAGGAAAACTTTTGACAACTCATTTTTGACAGTTATGCAGCTTGCATAATATACATGTACATAGACCATTACAGATAGCTGCTAAATTTGTTAATTTGATATGTGAACATCCTTGGAAGAGTGCATACCTCAGGACTCCCACTTTCAAGAAGTACCCCCTTCAGCTTACCTGCAAAGATGTATGTTTATATCACTCTTCTTTTGCCCTGTATTTATTAGTGTCACCTTTTTGAAGTTTAACTTCTTAAAAAGATAGGAATGGGAAAGAAACATAAACCTACACAACCGGATGCACACAAAAAGAAGGAATAGAGCGCATACCAGAGTCAATCCAAAATGTTGCAACCTTTGGATCAAAATTCCCAACTTCAACGGCCTCCCCAACTGTTCATAAGATGGTACCATCAATACCAGCTATGGAATTATTTATATATGAAATTGGACATTAGCAAGAAAAGCAACAAAAATATTCTTACCATTGTCCCCAAAGAATTGCCACCATACTTTCCTAGAGCTTCCTTCATATTCAAAAACCCTTGAGTAGAAGTATGGTAAATAGTCATACCTGCATTCAGGAAACAATACAAGATTTAGGAAGATTCGATGAAAAGAAGCTTATCCTTGATTATGAACTGAACTTGGACGAACTTACGTGTGCGTGTGTGCAGTTAGCAATGATTTAATACAATGCTGTGCAGATTTACGAGCATGGTCGACGTGCTCCACTCGTGCAATTCGGTTGTATATCTGGATGGTTAGCATTGGTCAACTCATTACACAAAAATATAAAAAAAATGTATGAAGTTAGTAAAAAGATCTAACCTTCAACGGAAATGCTGCAACATCTCCAATGGCAAATATTCCAGGTATGTTTGTACGGAACTGGCCATCCACCTGAATATTTAAATATTGAAGTGTAAGCATTTCTAGGAAAGATCAAGCTCTTACCTTCTGAAGGTATGTGAATAGAAAGAAGCACCGTCAGATTTCTCAATTTTGCCCAGAAACAACACTAGAAGGATTGAAGTTACAGAAGAGTTAATGTCATTTGACACAATTAATAGATCCTCCTTTAATCCTGGAACCAACTCCGTATTGGTATTACTACAGTCCGTCATTGTCAAACACCAAAAGAGCTCTGATGATCAGGAGTAATAAGCCATATATAACCTTCTCACTCTTCAATTGGAAAACGGAATGACATCTTTGGAAAAGGGAAATTTCTTTTCCTCTTTTCTTTTCATTTTTGGATAAGCAGAGGAAACAGACAAATTTCAAAGGATTTACATGCATGTATTTGCAACAACACCATAACTCAAGTATGAGTTGGTGGAATTTGCTCTGAACATGAATAGTTTCAAATCGTGGAATGGGAACAAACTCACTGTCCACTCTTGAATGCATTTGACCATGCCTACTTTCAGATGCAGTTAAGAGTTCTTGTAGACCTAGACCATACAATTAATGTACTTCATAGAACCTTAGCTAAGCAGATAAAAGAAAATACATGTAAGGACATAAATCTGAATCTTAATAGAATCATCATCTAGAGTGACATCCTGTCCAGAACTGATTAAACCGAAAATAAACTTTAAGGTAAAAAATTATTTTGATTCATTGATTCACCATTCCAACTTGTAGCATATCATGTTTAGGCGGATGATCATAACCAATTTGCAGTTAGGAGAGTGTTAGCCATAAGTTCTGACTATATTTGGGAGGACCCCAATTTGAGAAATCCAAATGAAGAGATAAATAGAGTATAACCTCAATTCCACCAACAGTATTGTTTAAGCCAACCATGTCAAATGGACTGACAGCAGGTTTTGCTCCAATACCAATAACAACCTGCAAATTCATAAAAAATGAAATGACTTTAGTACTTCAACTTTTTATCTGCACAGTCATAACCACTAAATAAGAACTTTGAAGAACATGAATAATTGTTGTTATACCGTGTCTGTCTCTATACTTGATCCATCTTCAAGCTTAACTGCAGATACTCTGCCATCCGGACCAGATTCTAGATGTTTTATCTTAGCACCCTGGCAAAGATAAATTTCAATTAGAAGCTTATGAAAAAGGTTGAGAAAGGAGGTAGACTGACAATAGAACTGGAGAGAAATGAGGAAGGAGAACCTTGACGAATTTGACACCATTGTCTTGGTAGAGTTGTTCATACTTTTGGGCAAGAGAAGGAGTGAACAATCTTGACAAGAGATGCTCTTCTGGGAAAATTATCTACATTCCCGACAAAGTTAGTAAAAGCAGAGTATATTGGTACCATATTCAAATGCAGGCAAGTTTTAAACCTCAGAGGAATAAGAAAAATCAAATGCTTTATTTGTAAGGTGATAAACTGGGATATTATGCTTCAGATAACTCTTTGAACAGAGGAGTGATACTGGGATATCCTGCTTCAGATAACTCTTTGAACAGAGGAGTGATCAGTCCGAGAAAGGAACATGGACTTCTGTTACTTGTAGAAGAAAATATATATTCTTGGAACTTAGCATGTTATTATTCCTTATGTTATCAACTTATCATCTACTGGTTTTGCTTCTATGGTAAACTTTTCTACCAAATGTGCAACTTAATAGGTAAACATGGTTCATGGATTGAAGTTCCTCATTTATTTTTTCTCACAGACAGCATTTCTTATTTAAGAAAAAGAAAAATAAAAACATTTAAGAAAACTCACAGTTGTATCAAGTTTCCAGGCGACAGCAGCTGCAGCAACTTCCATCCCTATATAGCCACCACCAACAACCACAAGCTTTGTTGCTTTCCCCTAGAATAAAACAACATAAGTTAGGAATAATATAATTCCTATAACTCCATAAGACCATCCATATTGAAAAGTTATGTGATGTATCATTGAACTTTAAAAGACCTATTATATAAGCATAGAAATGAGGGTGATGTTACCAGTGAGGATATTAAAGAATCAGCATCTGCCACATCCCGAATATAGTGAACCCCAGGTAAATTTCCTCCAATCTTCTCAGGAAATCTGAAGTCAATTAATACTAAGTTATTCTGTATTTGATACTTTAATCAGGATTGGAGGGCACATCAGTTGATACAAATTAGAGCAATAAAATTATACAGAAGATGAAAAATATGATGTTTTATTTGAGGGAAAGTACTAATTCTAATCGTCTCCTCTATCCGGAATTTCTATTGCAAAATAAATAACAGGTTTGGATCAGCAGTGCTCTAGTATAGCAAGCATGGTTACCTGGATGCCGTACATCCGGTTGCAATAATAAGGGTGCCATACTTGAGCAGCTTTCCTGAATTTGTTGTCACAGTTTGCTTTTCTATATCAACTCCTGTTACTGGATCTTCATACAACATCTGGAAAAATGTAAACATTTATCTTCAAATAGACTTACTTGATAGTCAGAACTCAGAATGCTGCAGCTGAATAAAGAAATGAAAGTAAGGAGAAAATGAGATTGTGTTTCCTCTCAAACTGTCCTGGAATTCCTAACTGGTGCATATATTCTCAAATCTTCAATACATTTACCTTGCTTTCCTTTCAGTAAATCAAAGAGCATCATAATTAAATCATAGTGGTACAAGTTGCAGTGCAATAGATTAGACAAAAATGCATTACCTCTATCCCCTGTTCCTTGTACCAATCAGGAGTTTGCCTCTCACCACCAGCGCCAACACAAGTGTGAAAGCCCTAAAATTATACAGTTAAATAAATGGTATTCCTCAAAAACATGCTGAACTTTGGCATTAAAAATAAACGAGAAACTATAAAGTTTGGCAAATCTCACACAACAAGATGTAAACATTTTCAAACTTTAATATAAAAGCCAAATCATGCTAAAATGATAAATTAAAGCTCACCGGTAAACGTGCTGGCTTTTTGTCCAGAGGAAACAAGTATGCTTTGGTCAATGCTGGACGTTCATATGGTGCATACGGCTGCATTAACACAGAATGGAACTTTTTATTTCAAATGAAAACAACTTAAGCAAACTAACAGACCCTAAGCCTAACGTTTCAAGCATCCAATCAATTAGCTTCCTATACAGCTTCCATAATTCTAACAGCTTAAAGGACAGAACTACCTAAAAGTGCTTCATTCAGCATTTTAAATAATAATGGACAAATTATCAACAATAACTACCATACTATCATACTAAACTAGTTAAGTTCAACTACATAAATCCTCTATGTCTATTCCGCTCCTTCAGTCTGTTTCATTCTAGTACTCAATAATTTGTCATTTAAGACAACTAAATAGTTCTCATGCACTACAGATTCTCTAGATTTCACACTTATCTCTACACTAACATATAAATCTCATCGACAAACTATAAATGTACTAAAAATATAAAAACAATTCGCGTCTAAAGTTCTAATATTTCGCTATATAATTAGTCGGAGACAGAACTACCTAAAAGTGCTTCATTCAACATTTTATATAATAATAGCCAAATTATCAACAACAACTACCATACTCTCATACTAAACTAGTTAAGTTCAACTACATAAATCCTCTATGTCTATTCCTCTCGTTCAGTCTGTTTCATTCTAGTACTCAATAATTTGTCATTTAAGACAACTAAATAGTTCTCTTGCACTACAGATTCCCTAGATTTCACACTTATCTCTACACTAAGTCACTAACATACAAATCTCATCGACAAACTATAAATGTACTAAAAACTTAAAAACAATTCGCGTCTAAAGTTCTAATATTTCGCTATGTAATTAGTCGGAGACAGAACTACCTAAAAGTGCTTCATTCAACATTTTAAATAATAATAGCCAAATTATCAACAACAACTACCATACTCTCACACTAAACTAGTTAAGTTCAACTATCTATGTCTATTCCGCTCCTTCAGTCTGTTTCATTCTAGTACTCAATAATTTGTCATTTAAGACAACTAAATAGTTCTCTTACACTACAGATTCCCTAGATTTCACACTTATCTCTACACTAACATACAAATCTATTCGACAAAATATAATTGTACTAAAAACTTAAAAACAGCTCGTGTCTTACTCAATAATTTGTCCTTTAAGACAACTAAATAGTTCGCTTACACTAGAGATTCTCTAAATTTCACACTTAGCTCTACGATAACATACAAATCTCACCGACAAAATACAAAATGTATTAAAAACTTAAAAACAACTCGTGTCTAAAGTTCTAGTAATATTTCGATATATAATTAGTCGGATAAGTGTTTCAATCAACTCACCTCCTTGGTTACAATGCATAGCTTTCCACTAGCTTGTCCATGCTCAACAAAAGTTCGAGCTGCATATCCAGCTGCATTTCCTCCTCCAACTACCACATACCTAACAATCATCCACATTTCAAATTCACCAAATTATTCACACATTAAAGGAAAAAGGCTTAATATATCGACAACCCCTTAAACTTGCCAACAAATTTCTTTTAAACACTCAGAACTAAGGGTAGTTTCAATTAAGCCCCTGAACACATAATAAAGTGTTCCTGTTAGACACTTTCGGTTCAAATTTTTTAAAAAAACTTTTGCACATGTTTTCAAACATCTATTAGGTAGTTAAGTTAACTATATAGAGCACATTTTGGATGGGGAATGACATAATTTAAGTGTTTTTATTTATGTAACGGATGTTAGAGAAAACGCGCAAAAGTTTTTTGGGCTTATTTTCTGAACTGAAAATGGCTTATAAACACTTTATTATGTGTTTAGTGCTCAACGAAACTAAAAAAAAATCTAACGAACAACTTATACTTATAAGCTAAGGCAAACGGGCTCATAAAATATGTCATTTCCTTTAACTATACACATCAGCCTCAATTGGAAATTGAGGCAAATGCATATAATTAAAGGAGATGACAAAATATAAATGTTTAGCTTATCACATAATGGATGTTAGAGAAAACGCGCAAAAGTTTTTTCAAAATCTGATCTGAAAGTGTCTAATTAGAACAAACTTTATTGTTGTGTTTAGGTCTTCACATCCAACGCCCAATCTTGGTTCCAGTTTCGAAATGAAATTTTATTTGGCACACTGAGTTTAACGGCCAGTCGATGTATTAAGCCAAGGAAAAAACTAAAACATCAAAAATCTAAACTGAAAGTGTCTAATTGGAAGACTTTATTATACCAGGCGCTCAATTGGAACAAATATTAGTTCGGAATTAATCTCAATGAAATTCTTGGCAAATTTAACGGCCTGTTTATTTATTAAGCAAACTAAAACATCCAAATAGAAATCAAACACATTATCCGTATATAAAAAAGTGAAACTCACTCTCGATTCTCATTAGCGAAAGAAGAAGCTGTAACGAAACTTCTACGGAAGCTTCTAGAAGGAATGGAACAAGGCGAAAAAATCCGAGGAATCCGATTCAATGAAAGACCTTGCTTAAACGTCATTGTATTAGGCATAGTAGCCATTAATCTTCCAACAGCAACTATAATAACAATAAATCAAAAGAAAGAAAGAAAGAAAGAAAAAATCAAAATTTTGGATTTAGATAGAGATTTTTAGTGATGAAGAAAGAGATGAAGTTAAGAACCTGAAGACATTGGAGATAGATAAAAAAGGTGATACAGTGATCTGAAATTAATAATATAAAATTGAATTTTCTATTTGATTACTGATAATTGGCTCTACTGATATTTTGTTTTGGCTCTATAGATAGCCGAAACGTCGAGACAATGAAAAAAAAAATGTAGTAATGAGTCGTATGTAGCACAGAAGAGACGTTTTTTTTTTTGGGTTTTATATTTCTGGAAATTGCGTTAGTTGTTGAAGATGAAAACGCAGATGCAAGAAATGGCTGCGAGCTAGGGAGTACCTTTGGATATAGGGAAAAGAAAAAAAAAATTAAAATCTTACTTTGATTATAAATTCAAATGATTTTATAATTAGTTTGTTTTAATTTATTTGATTATAAATTTAAGAAAATGATTTTTTTTAATTTTGTATTAACTTTTTCAGATAGTTAATGTCTTTAAAATGTAGTATAAACTTGTTGTCTTTCTTAAATTAAAAATATGTGAAATGTATTAAAATTTATTAATCTTATGATCTTAAACATGTAATGTGAAAAATTGAAATTTAAAAATTGCCAAAAAAGGAAATATAAACAAATTGAAAGGGAAGGAGTAATTTTTAAAGATGAGTTTCTCAAGTTCAAAAATTGATTTTGACCAACTTTCGGTGGAACAGAAAAAATTCAATTTTTTATCGACTAAAATAATTGTTCAAATATAAATTCATTAATATCATTTTCTTACTTTTAACTTTACAATTACTCTTTTCTTAATTCAACAACTAAATCTATGTCCAAGTGTCAGTCATTTGTACGTGGATAAATTTATGTAGTTGAAAGCATGGGTTTCCTTCGAAGTATTTCTATTACAAATTCTCGGTTTAGGCCAAAAACGTTTGTTTTTGGATATTTTTTTTTTTTTTTTGTTATATGACATGTTTTCTTGAATAATTAATGCTGATGAGTTAATCTTGCTCCAAGCATCAAAACTACTAGTCCCAGTTTTATGCAATAAAATGTATTTAATCATAAAAGATCAATTTAATAATGTGTTCTTTAAGAAGTATTAACATAAAGAAAGGATCAAATTAACGATTGAAACAGACTAATGGAATAAGCATTACATCCAAATTTAGTTTTAAGCAATTGTATCCTCACCCCCCAAAGTTTGGTAAGAATTGTACTCACTATTAATCATTTTTCACATTAGTATTATTTAAGCTATATTTAATTATTTCAAAATATTTAACTTGTCGCTAGTGTTGATAAAATTCAGATAAAAGCCTGACTGCTCCACCTTTTCTTCTTCTTAGTTGATGTACAATAGCAAATGAATTTGTGCGTATGATTGCTGAAGAAATCCTCTCAAATTTTCAATAAATAAAAGCAAATTAAGAAAAAGATACTTAAATGATGAACAAACTCACTTCTGGTTTCTATTTTTTGTTTCTTTCCTTTTGCATATTAACAACTTTTTAAAGAGTTTAGCAAGCGAAGTGAAAACGTTTTGGCAAAAACAATGGTACAGGTACTAGTGTAAATTGAGGTTTCATACTCAATGATAATTATTCACAAATTTTTCAATTTCACACCAAGACCAAGTAACCCTAAAACTAATAATTAAGTATTGTTTAAAGATGACAAGCATGTTATCAGATTGTCGTTACCCATAATCTACAAAATTTGAGTCTTAGTGCAATTAGGATTTTGGAAAACTTTTTCCTAGTGAAAAACAAAATCCAACACGTTCTGGAAAAGGTTTCTACCTTATAGACATGGTTGGATAAAGGATCCTTCCAACATATATAGAAAGAACTAATTCTTGAGTAATTTCTTGAGTCACATGATAGGAGATCGTGGAAGAAAATCTCAAGCTCGCGTAATTCACACTTAAAGAGTTATTTCTCAGATTCTATGATTATGTCACGCCCCGAACCATGGCACAGACAGGCTCGGCGGCCGGTGCCATCTTGCGTGTGACCGAGCGGTACGTAGGCACCTTTGAATCGTCGTAAGGAGGCATACATGAGCGGAATATAGCATGAGCGTGAAATGCATGATGAGGCTTTTGTAAAACGTAGTAAGTCATAATATTAAACATAAGTACTTGGTTAAGTCATGAACGCGGACAATATCATAAATGAGCCAAACGGCTAACCAACTCTAGAAGTCTAACATGACACTTGTCTTGTCTATGAAACCTGCAACATGAGTGCGAAACACGTAACATACTTGTTTGGGATAAGGCTCCCGGCCATACCTTTAGATAAAACTAAATAAAGAAAGACGGTGCCTAAACCCCGAATGAGATGGGGGGGTTTCCTTCGATAAGGGCGGTATGTGCGGATCTATTAGCGAGAGGCGTCGTCACGTAAATCCATTACTGCGTCGTGAAATGCGGAGCCCCCGACGATAAAGGGGACGTCGGCCCAGCATTGAATGTCTTGGTATGTAAAGCAAGCTGAAAGAAATAACATGGGACATGGAATAAGCATCACGACCGACCACGAGTGAGCGCGAGGGCGGTGTCTATGGCACCCGTACGTACTGCACGACGGACATACACATATACATACTTAAGCACGTACGAGAGGCCGTTGGGGCTGTCGTAGTAAGCGGAATTACTCGGATCGCGAGACTCGTGCTCGGCACACCGGAGACGATTGTCGACCCGCGACCCACAAACATGTTACGGGCCTCTAACATACAGAACAGAATCAGAAGACGGGACAAGGCCCCGCCGTACCCAAATGACCATATATACAGAACCTACAAACAACAGAAGATATATACCAAAAGTATCAGCTCCGGATCAAAGGGAGCTCTTTAGACAGCAGAACCGAGATCCCTAAGGCGCGGCGTATCACGCGGCGCGTCCGTACCGCACACGGGCATGTAACGCGACCCCCCGAAGAACGGAGGGTCGGTACGAAGGTGTGCGAGTATGTAAAGCGGAAACATAACATACATAATCATAATAATCGAGTCGAATATATAAATCATAACGGACGAAATCGGATTCGTAGCTGAGCCAGACTTACAGAGTGTGCAGACAGAATCATAATATGTCAGATTTAGGGAATGTAGCGGACGGAGTTTCAATACAGACCAGAGGTACAGAATGTAACTGACGGAAGCACAATACAAATCAGATGCGCCGAGTATGATTACAAATCGTCAACAGAATCCGAGGTACGGAGCGTAACGGAGTTCTCGAATCGAACGAACGGAGGTATGCGGAATCGAATCCGAATCGGACGTGCGGAAATGTGACGAGGTCATCCAAATCGAGTTTCGGATCGTACATGCGAGTCATAAGCATATACAGACATACATATCATAAATCAGATCCCGGCCCTTTAATAAGGGACGCGGTAACAGAACCCGACCCTCGTAGTACGGGACGCGGTGGACGGAACGGATCGGATCAAATGCCATCCGGCCGCCGTCCCCACGTAATCACATAGCGGATCATAATCGGATGTAAACGGATCCCGGCCCGCACATCCGAGGGACGCGGTGAACAATGCGGTGAAGTGCACGAATCACGGAACACAGCCGGGCGCGGTGAAGGAAGCATTGAGGCATCCACGAACGGATCCATGAGAAACCATATGCATACGGACCGACATACGGACTTAATGAAAGCGAAATAGTTCGGAAGATAGGTCAAATCGGGAACGGTAGTCATAACGGTCGCATACGTGTCATTTGGGATGGCACCGGATGTCGAGAACAATGTCAAGAGTTCCGAAAGATAATCATAATACTCATTAGTTAGCGGACGGAAACACTTAATTATGGTAGCAATAGAAGAGTTAACTATGAAAATCGAACAAATAAGTCAATTTTTGCTTTATAAGAACTATCGGGGTTTTGTGGGCCCACCTCGGACCCAACCATAGTGAAGTACGTAAATCATGGATAATAAACCTTAGGGAGTCGTCCGTAATCATCTTAGAGTGTTCCGACTCCATTTATGGAAGTTAGGCACATATAGTTTGTTTTGCCGACAAAAGGTAAAGGAATAATTCAATCTTCTTGAATGATTTTGAGCTATTTTCAATCTCGGAGTATGAGAAGCGAGATATGAGATCGAGGCTCGCTTTCAAGCCTTACTACATCGGAACATGCCAAAGAATAAAGGCAAGACTTTACATACCTTGGTTGTGCCTTACGCTCGTCAATTTCAATTCCGTTTAAGTCAAAATCTACAAATGGTCATCTTTACCAATTACTATTCATGAAGTTAACATTTCAACTTGGGTTTCTACTTGTCTACCGAAATTTCGGCGCACCTCCCCTATAAATGTGACACCCCCAGAATTGACTCGGCTCAAAACAATCAACAACAACCCAACAACAACACCAACAACATCATTATAAACACAACATAGCATAACTAGCTTTCTTTTCTACATACGGCAACAACTTCCATTCCAACTTCACATTTTCAAACCAATATCAATATTTTCATACTCATTTACTCATTCAAGACCATCCACATACAATTCGGGAGCATTTCGCATTATTTCACAAATTATACAAAAGTTTCACTAAAATCATAATTCACCCAAAAATTCCAACTTTCAACATAAGCTTCCATAACGCATTTTTGTCTTCCAATTTCATTAACAACAATCATACTTTGCATCTTACCGCTTCCATTTCATATTAACATAAACTATATAGAAATCGCATACTTTCCGCCATAATACCATACTTCCCATTTCGACTTCATACTTTCAAGTCAATACTAACTCAACCCATTAAACCTTTATTTATGTTATAAGAATCATCACAATACAACTAACATATCAAACAAAAACAATTCATTTTCATTCCAATTCTTCCATAACTCACGGCCAACTTCTATATTCCTAACTTCACCCTAACTCATTCAACTTTCATTTTCAACATGAATTTCCATCATAACCACAACTAAAACACAACACCAAATTCAACTAATCATAGTCATGCACCATGCACACACACGGCCTTAACATATACTCACACACACACGGCTACATCCAATTCATAGCACTTCCATAATTTTCATTCCATTCTACATACTACAACACATATAAATCTCCCATAACATGTAGAAGAATAGAAATTCTTACCTTTTCTTTAATCTTCCACTTGCCAAAGAAGCACTTTCTTGCCTTGAAAATTATACCAACTTGGAGAGCACCTTGAGCTTGTTACTAATTCAAGAAGAACCAAATTTTTGAATCAAAGACCAAGGCTCCAAGAATTTTTCTTCTTTTTCTTTCTCTCTTTCTCTCTAGAGCCGAATGGCTCTTCTTTTTTTTCTTGATTTTTCCTTTTGTTTTTCTTGAAACTTCTAGGCTTATGATCCTTTTATAATTAATTAGCACATGCAAAATTAATTAAACTTGGGTTTGGGCCTTGTAGTGGCCGGCCACCCCTCTCTCTTTGGGCCTTAATTTTCTTATTTTTTTTTGAGCCCAATTCTTCAAATCTTGTTTTGTACTTCCCGAAACAAATTTCCAAAATTCCAAATTTGCCCTTAGGCCTTCTCCATTGTTTCCGCATTCAAGTTTCCATAACCAACATACACGTACTAAAAAAAATCCAAACTTGACCTTATTCCTTATAAATCACAATTATTCCAAATTTTCCGAATACGCAAAAATGCGGGATATAACATCCTCCCCCTTTAAAACATTCGTCCTCGAATGTTAAATCAACCTATAGGTTTTACAAACACCTCGGGGAGGTCTTCCTTGCCAACTACATACTCGCACTTGATCGAAGTAATTAAGAGCCTTCGCTTTCCAAGTCCTTCTATCATTTTCCGATATTGCGGTATTGGTTACTCGCGAAATCTAGTCTAGCGGTCCATACGATTTTAAATCGGATATAGGGTGAACGTCGAAATATTTGTCGAGCCGGAAGATCGGAGGTATGTCGGATGAAGTCGTATCCGAATCGAAGTACGAAGCGTAGCGGACGGACCCGTAATCATACGTTATACCGAACGGATTCATGATCGAGCCGGACACACAAAATATATCGGACGGTTTCGTATCGAGTCGGATGTACGGAGATGTATCAAATATATTTGTAATCGGGGTCGGACGCGTTTGAAATCGTGTGTCGAACGGATCCGTAATCGGAGTCGGACGTACGGAGGTATATTAAACGAAAACGTAATCGGATTCGAAGCACGGGGGTGTAGTAACGAGCTTCACGAAAACGAGGGCGCGAAATATGGCGTACAGAATCGCGATCAGAGTCAAACTACCTTTACTATACTTCAGAGACTTACGGAAATTTCCTTGTCATCCTACTTACAAACATTTCCAATCGCCATTCAAATTTGCTCTGGTTTCAGAGCCGTACCGCTCCTCATTCTTCTCCGATCTCGTCTGTCTTAATCGGTGTAACCTTTGTAGGATCTCTAATTACTCCACATATTCAAATTCCACTTAAGTTACCCCAAATTCTCATTTAGTCTCCATATCCATATTTGTGAAAAAAATTCTTGACGTACTTCCCAGGGGGGTCACCCATCCCAGGATTGCTCTGGTCTCAGCACGCTTAACTTCAAGACTTCTATGCATTCTGATGCGTTATCGGTAATATCACTGCGTCAATTGCCTCACACGATCTTTGCCACATAATTTAGGGCAGTTCAGCGCCTTAATAAATTTTTCAGAAATTTTCGTAGCGGGTCCCACCCCGGTCCAAACTACACAATTACCATATTGCCCCTCTGATTCCTCAATATCTACTTCCACTTGTACTCATAATTATCTTCCACCCGGGGTTTCTAGATTTATACCTATGGCGGGGACATCTCAGTCGCCCTTACTGTCACCGGATAATATTTTACAGAAATCATACATACATAGGAAATTCTAAGAAACTCATATACTTATAAAATAATCAATTTCGGTCCGACACCGGGAGGGCCGTGAGAGGTATGTCCATCATCATCCTCATCTGTCCGCCCCCCATCTATCTGGCCCCCGCTATTCCCCACATCCGAATCGGAGGAATATAAATAATCAGACAATTCCCGGCTCACTGGGGACAAAGAACAGGAAAAATCCATAGCACTCTCCGAGGTGGCCGGGCTATCAGGGTTCTCCCTCACAGGAGCAGCTGGCGCATACTTGAAAATCTCCTCCTCCGTCGTCCCAGAGGAATGCTCCGATGGGTCTGTCTCATAACTATCCTCCTCGCGGAGGTAAGAAACTACGGAGGGGGTCATCGCCGGATCCTCCGAGAGATCGTATCATAGCCACTCTCCGCGGAATCCTCGGCCCGGACTACGGAGGAATCGTAGCCGGGTCCTCCGACGGATCGTATCGTGCTTGTCCTCCGTGGGATCCTCCGAAGGATCCGTCTCTCGTCGAATAGCCGGGGCTGCGCTACTCGGCCCCGGTGACATCCTAGGGGCCTTTCTTGGCACCCCCGTCCCCATCGTCGGGAGCCGTCCTCTTCATCTTTATCAACCTACAATCACTCCTGGGGAGAGGGTCGAAATAATTTCCCAAAATGCGACGTTGTTGCTCTTTTGAAGCTCGCCGTATACACGGCAATTCGTTGGGGAGGACCCATCCTAACAATACGGCTCTATCGCACGATCTAAGATTCCAAGAAAGGGTAACATAACATCCTAGATGTCCCAGTAGCCTCACCGTTTATAGATGTGGGCCCAACACACGATAAACAAGACTTACTGCAGACACGGCTACGGACATTCCGAGAATCGACCGCTGCGATACCACTTTTGTCACGACCCAACCCGTAGGCCGCGGCGGTGTCCTAATCGACACCCGTACGCGCCACAACGGATAGCGGCATACCAAATAGCTAAATTCCGTTTAAACATACATAAATTCATACGGATATAAATACATCGCACGAACATATATATATATATATATATATATATATATATATATATATATATATATATATAGATATACGTACTAGCGGGTTAGGGCTATCATAATAAACGAGAAATACTCGATCGCGACTCGTACTCGTTACACGACCGGTGACAACCCGCGACCCACAAACATGTCCTACGGGCCTCTAACATACGAACGAGAATCGAGAAGACGGGACGGGGCCCCGCCGTGCCCAAATGATCATATATACGGAACATACAACAACAACGAAGATATATACCAAAAGTATCGGCTCGGATCAAGGGAGCTCTCCGAATAGCAAACGATGCCCTAAATCGGCGGCGTGTATGCGCGCGTCGTGCCTGCACCGGGCATGTAGCGCGACCCCGAAGAACGGGGGTCGATGCGGAAATGTACCGAGTATGTAAAGCGGAAACAAAATATACATAATCATAATTAGAGTCGGATATGTAAAATCATAACAGACAGAATCGGATTCGTAGCGAGTCGGACTTACGAGTGTGCGGACGGAATCATAATATGTCGGATTTAGAGAATGTAGCGGACGGAGGCACAATACGGACCGAGAGATACGGAATGTGTGACGGAATCACGATGCAAATCGGACTCTCGAGTATGATCGGATCTCGAAATGTATCGGCGTGCGGGAATCGGAGTCCGAAATCGAGTTCGAATCGGACATACGGACGGGACGGTCATCGCGACGGACATGCGTCATAATCACGTACGGACGTACAAATCGAGTACCAATCGGATGCGAGTCATAAATCCCGGCCATTTAATAAGGGACGCGGTAAGGGACGCGGTACCCGGCCCTCGTAGTACGGGACGCGGTGGACGGACAAATCGAGATCAAATGCCGTCACGGCCGCCATCCCCGTAATATCACATAATCGGATCATAATCGGATACGGACGGATCCCGGCCCGCACATCCGAGGGACGCGGTGAACAATGCGGTGAAAGTGCACGAATCACGGAACCAGGCCGGCGCGATGGAAGGAAGCGTTGAGGCATCCACGAATAGATCCATGAGAAACCATATACATACGGACGACATACGGACTTAATGAGCGAAATAGTCCGGACGGTAGGTCAAATCGAAGTAGTCGGATTATATCGGAACGAGTGTCGAATCGTTCCGGATGTCGAATAATGTCAAGAGTCCGGAAAGATAGTCATAATACACATTAGTTAGCGGACGGAAACATAATTAAGGAATCATCTATGAAGAACGAACGATGAAATAAACGAAAGGAGCCATACGAGAAGTATCGGGGTTTTGTGGGCCCACCTCGGACCCAACCATAACGAATACATAAATCATGGATAATAAACCTTAAGGAGTCGTCCATAACCATCTTAGAGTGTTCCGACTCCATTTATGGAAATTACATACATATAGTTCGTTTTGTCGACAAAAGGTAAAGGAATAATTCAATCTTCTTTTGAATGATTTTGAGCTATTTTCAATCTCGGAGGATGAGAAGCGAAGTACAATCGAGGCTCGCTTTCAAGCCTACTACACTCATAACATGCCAAAGAATGAAAGGCAAGACTTTACATACCTTGGTTGTGCCTTACGCTCGTCCAATTTCGATTCTGTTTCGTCCAAAAATCTACAAATGGTCATCTTTACCAATTACTATTCATGAAGTTAACATTTCAACTCTTGGTTTATACTTAGCTACCGAAATTTCGGCAGCACCTCCCCTATAAATGTTACACCCCGAGAATTAACTCGGCTCAAAATAACCAACAACAACCCAACAACAATACCAAGAATCATTATAAACACAACATAGCATAATTAGCTTTCTTTTCTACATACGGCAACAACTTCCATTCCAACTTCACATTTTCAAACCAATATCAATATTTTCATACTCATTTACTCATTCAAGACCATCCACATACAATTCGGGAGCATTTCGCATTATTTCACAAATTATACAAAAGTTTCACTAAAATCATAATTCACCCAAAAATTCCAACTTTCAACATAAGCTTCCATAACGCATTTTTGTCTTCCAATTTCATTAACAACAATCATACTTTGCATCTTACCACTTCCATTTCATATTAACATAAACTATATAAAAATCGCATACTTTCCGACATAATACCATAATTTCCATTTCGACTTCATACTTTCAAGTCAATACTAACTCAACCCATTAAACCTTGATTTATGTCACAAGAATCATAACGACACAATTAACATGACAAACAAAAACAATTCATTTTCATTCCAATTCTTCCATAACTCACGGCCAACTTCTACATTCCTAACTTCACCCTAACTCATTCAACTCTCATTTTCAACATGAATTTCCATCATAACCACAACTAAAACACAACACCAAATTCAACTAATCATAGTCATGCACCATGCACACACACACGGCCTTAACATATACTCACACACACACGGCTACATCCAATTCATAGCACTTCCATAATTTTCATTCCATTCTACATACTACAACACATATATATCTCCCATAACATGTAGAAGAATAGAAATTCTTACCTTTTCTTCAATTTTCCACTTGCCAAAGAAGAGTTATTGCCTTTGCAAAAATTATACCAACTTGTAGAGCATCTTGAGCTTAGTAATAATCCCAGAAGAAGAAATTTTTGAACCCAAGACCAAGGCTCCAAGAATTTTTTCTTTTTCTTTCTCTCTTTTCTCTAGGTCGTGACTCTTCTTTTTTTTTCTCTTTCCTTTTGATTTTTCTTGAAACTTCTAAGGCTAAGGATCCCTTTATAATTAATTAAGCACATGGAAATTTCATTAAAAACATGGGTTGGGCCTAGGCCATATGGCCGGCCACCCCTCTCTCCTTTGGGCCTCATTTTTCATTTTTTTTTGAGCCCAATTCCTTATAATTCTTGTTTTGTACTTCCCGAAACAAATTTCCAAAATTCCAATTTTGCCCTTAGGCCTTTTCCATTGTTTCCGCATTCAAGTTTCCATAGCAGTACCAGCACTAAGAAAAATTCAACATGACCTTATTCCTCGCAACCAAGGTTAACTCCAAGTTTTCCAAATACGCAAAATTGCCGGATATAACAATAACATGATAAGAGCGAGCGATATGTTCTTCCCAGCGCCTCTTAATCCGCCAGTATGAATCGTTACGAAAACTAGGGTTTACATGCCATACTCGCACGACAACCCTAGGTCATGTGCTGACTATATTATGTATGAATTGCTATTATTCTATCATTGTGTTCTTAATAACTCCGTATGATTATTGAGAATCGGTCCGTAATCCATAAAAACCCACATTATCTGTATTCCGTGGTTCTCGTACGTGTTTTTAGCTAAAAATGATTATTTCATGAATATCCTACACGTTCACAAGTTTTCATCTAATTATATTATATAATTACTTTCATGCCATGATTCAAGATACATACATGCTAAATACAAGTTATTTCATGAAACCATGTTTACAAGTTATTTCGTGAAATCATGATTACAAGTCATTACGAAGTTAATTCACGAAAATCATGGCTTCTAGCCAACTATATCATGTTCATGTTTTTAGGAGTTGCTGAAGTTAAAGGAAAACCTTAGATAGCCCGGAACTACGTAACCATCGTAGAACAAGGATCGCTCCGCCCGCTAGGACGATTTTCTTAATTTTACACCGAATGGATTCACATCGGCACGTTACCAATTTTACACAGCGAGGTATGGGGGTCCGGCGAGGTCGGTACTCCACGTACCCACGTGATGATATCCTACGGTCGGTTTACGAAATACCTCCCTAAACCACTCGTTCATAAGATCGATGAAAAGCGATTTGGCGTATTTGTCAACCCAAACGACATAACAAGAAATTCAAAATGGCCGCGACGGGTTCGAAAGGGTCTTGAATATCAACTTCTTAACCTTTAACCGACGATGCCGATTGATGCGGTCAATCTTGGAATAACATTGGATGCTGCGTTGGTCAAATAAGTCATCTATTCTAGGAAGAGGTACCTATTCTTAATGGTAACCTTGTTCGGTCGACGTAGTTCATACACATACGTAAGGAACCCTCCTTCTTTTCAAATAAATAGCATCGCGCACCCTTTAAAAACACCGGGCCTAATAAACCCTTGTCGAAGATCTTTCAACCGGGCTTTTAACTCTTTAACTTCCGCCGGGAGCCATTCCGTACGGCGACGATATCGACTGAGTATCGGGAAATAGATCAATTCCAAATTCAATCTCCTTGTCATGAGGGACTCCTGGAAGATCTTCGGGAAAGACCTGCGAAATTCATTTACAACTGGGACGGACTGGAGAGTTGGAGTTTGGGCATTTGAATCCTTGACTCAAATTAAGGTGATAGATATAACCTTTGGAAATTATTTTTACTGCTTTTAGGTAAGAAATAAATACACTCGGGTACTACCGAGTTACCCTCCCATTCTACGACCGCTCGTTAGTGAAACTCGAATCTTACAACTTTGGCTCTACAACATATTGTGGCATAACATGAAACTAACCAGGCCATACCCATGATCACATCAAAGTCTACTATTTCCTAATTCGCTAAATCGACGTAGTTACTGCGGTGATAAAAACTGGCCCAGAAGCTGACCACATATATACGTCTAGCTATGACTGATTCCCCAACTGGGGTGGACATCTCAAAGGGTTCATACAATTTTTCTGGTTCAATACTAAACTCTTTAGCAACAAAAGGGGTTACATAAGATAGGGTGGATCCTGGGTCAATAAGAGTATATACTTCAAAAGTGGCAAAAGTGTGCACCGACGACAACATACGCCTCCGTATCCCGACGACTTGTCAACGCATACAAACGGCTTCCGACCACCGCTGTATTGTCGGACCTTGTCGTGCCACGCCCCTACCGGGCACGATTGTGACAGTGCTGAATTTACGGATCGCGTCCGCATTACCTCCCGCCACTCGTCGGGGCGATGGACGGTTCTTCGAAACGGGACGCTTTCCGACCGCGTAAAGCAGTGTCGCACGCACACGACACTCACCGAGTGTCTCTTGTTACACTTGCCACATATCCCGGATGGGTATAAGTCGATCGACCTACGCTGCTTTGAGAGTAGAACTTAATGGCCTAAGGTGCCTTAACATCATTACGGAACTTGGGGGACCGGGCACTGTTGTGGACGAAACGAGTCTGCCGACCTGTTCTTAAAGAATTTCCTATTTCCGTTCCCCGCCGAACCGGTCCTAAGTAGACTTGACCCTCTTGTTGAACTCCTGTCTTTCTTTCTGTGAAGGCTTCCCTCCCTTTAGCCTTGTCTCATTACCCTGTACGAAAGCAACCATCTTGGAGATAGTTATTCCCCCGTTCTGTGCAGCAATATTGGCCCCATCATACAAATGGGAATCAAGACCCCCAACAAATCTTCTCACTCTTGCCCTCATGTACGATACCATATATGGAGCATGGCAGCCATACTAACAAATTCCAAATAGTGATCTCGAAATCGAATTCGCCATTTGCCTAAGCTTCGAAATTGCCTCGGCCTTGGCCTCGGAAGCTATTGGCATGAAGTGGTCCGGGATTGCGCTTGTAAATTCATCCCGTGAATGCGTCGGTGTGCATCCTCTCACTCTCGGGATAATTCTGCAAGATTCATATCAAGTGTTAGCGATTATACGTAGGCGATGAGCTCCAAAAAGTAGGCCCGATTCGGTTTTACGTAATCGTCATAATCTTTGAAGATCTTACGGAGAGCATCAATGTAGTCCCGAGGGGTCCTCATCTTTCTTTGTCCCCGTGAAGATTGGGGGATTCATTCGAGAAAATCCTTAGTCATGGGAGACTCTCCATTGCCCCCGAACTTGACCCGAATTCTGACGTTGGGCCACATCGTATTCCGATCGGTTGTGTGAGCATGTTGATAGGACTCTAACATCCCCATCCGAATCACTAGGAGGGTGTAATCGGTAGTGAGCGGTTGGGGCTTGCTGTGTCCAGTCGGAACGGTCTCTTCGCGAGTTCTTCCGCGGTAGAGCCCCTGGCGGTGGTTGTAGCCTTTACGGTGTGTGTTCCTTTTCGCAGCATTTTTAAAAATACGTACACACACGAATTAGAAATACATCCTAAAAGTACGCATCTAGCGCACGATCTAGAATATGAAAGAAGTGAGACAATCTTGCGAATGTCTTGGTGGTCGACTATTTATATGTATGGCCTCACACATATAAAAATGGATCCCCATTTGGACACGGTTCATAGATTCCCTAAAGAAACTTGAACCTAGGCTCTGATACCAAGTTTTGTCACGCCCCGAACCATGGCCTAGGCGAAACACGGCACTCGGTGCCATACTGCATGTGACCGAGCGAACCACATGGCTTGCTGAATCATCATGAGGCATACATGAGCGGAAATATAGCATGAGCGTGAAATGCATGATGAGCTTTTGTAAAACATAGTAAGTCATAATATTAAGGCAAAAGTCATAGATAGCCTCCTAAACTTTGCCACATTTTTCTCTGGGGTACCTAAATCGAGAGTTGTTCCTATTGGGTACCTAAACTCCTCTGAATTTGTACCCATTGAATACCTTTTTCACAATAATCAGCAAAATTAAGAGAGTGTATTACACTCTCCATGACATGACAACTTTATCCAATGAAAATGTGACACGTGACACTTTAGTTAAATAAATCAAAAATATATTTAAATTTTTTTTAATTAACCCAAACACCCTCCCCCTCCCCCAATGTACTTTTTCTTCCCCACCGAACCCCATACCCCGTACCCCCGCCCGCGGCTGCACGACTGCCCACCCCACCATTTGCCACCCCCATTTCACCTTCTTCCCAACTAGTAACCATTTTCCCCATCCCATTTCCCACAATTACGAGGAACAAGAACGGACTTTCACCCCAAAAAAATAATTAATTTGTGTCAATCTTGCCGGAAAAAATGGAGCTTCGCCAGAAATTTTCGAGACCTAAATCTGATACATATTCCTAATGAACAAAATACAAAGAAACTGAAAAGAAAAAAAAAGATAGAAGAAGTCGAATCGAGAGAGATGACGGGAATGGAGGGGTAGGAAAATAGCTGGATGGAAGAATTGAGGAGGAAGACCGGTCCAGTTGTCTTCCTCCTTTTTTTAAGTTAATTTTTATGAACAAAATATAAAGAAACTAATAAAAAAAAAAAAAAAAAAGAAGAAGAACTGAAGAAGGCAGAAGTGGAGAAGACGAAGAGGGAAGGAGGGGAGGTGGCTGAAGAGTGGGCCAATGTTTCTTTTTCTTCTTAAATTTAATTAAAGTCAAAAGGTGAGTTTTTAATCAAAAAAAGAAAAAGAAAAGTCAAAGGTGAGTTTTTAATCAAAAAAAGAAAAAGAAAATTAACATTTAAGAGTAGGCCACGCGCCCAAGGAAAGTGTGCTTCACTTTTTTTGCTATATCAGCAAAAAATACCCAACTAGTACAAATTCAGAGGAGTTTAGGTACCTAATAGGTACAACCCTCGATTTAGATACCTCAGAGAAAAATATGACAAAGTTTAGGGGGCTATCTATGACTTTTGCCTAATATTAAACATAAGTACTTGGTTAAGTCATGAACGCGGACAATATCATAAATGAACCAAACGATTAACCAACTGCGAAAGTCTAACATGACACTTGTCTTGTCATGTAACCTCCCAACATGAGTACGAAAACACGTAACATACTTGCTTTGGACAAGGCTCCCGGCATACCTTCTAGAATGCAAAACTAAATAAAGAAAGACAATGCCTAAACCACGAATGAGACGGGGCTTACCGAAATGGGCAGCGTGTACGGATCCTAATGAGCGAGAGGCGTCGTCCTGTGTCCGTACTGCGTCGTGAAATGCGAGCCCCGAAATAAAGGGACGTCGGCCATCAATGTCTTGGTATGTAAAGTAGCGAAAGAAATAACATGGGACATGGAATAACATGATAAGAGCGGCGAAAACATGGACATGAACATGAGCATGAGCATGGGTACATATATTTGAACGGTAAAAATGAACGATACTTTTTGAACGGTAACTTTTTTTTTTTCTTTTTTTTTTTTATGGTTTTTTGTCCGATCCACCGAATTTTGTTATACCGTTCATCTCTTTCTCTTAACCTTTGTTCTTAATAACGGTTTTCTTTAACCACACCCGGTAACCGTACGGCCAACATCGTCCTTTATTTAGACATAAAACCTTTCTTTTAAACCTAGGAATTTACAGGTTAATCCATCGAGGTTATTAAGAAGTTAAGAGAATAACCATATACTAAGAATAACAAATTCATGAGGATAAGGAAGTAATTACTTAAACATAACAATCACAAAAGGATTTAAAGAAGTAATTACTTAAACATAATAATCACAAAATAATTTACATAGTAGGGAGATTAGTACAGAAAACATAGTAAATAACTTACATGATTTGAAGAAGGAGGGAGGTTTCCCTTTCGGGGAACCCCAAAAACTACTTCACACTACCAAGACGGAGTAGTACAAAATCCTAATTTAAAATGGTCGATAGGACATAGAATACAACATATATGTATATATATATAACATAAGTAAAACATGATAAGTAGGGGAGAGCATTTCATAAACCGACCATGTGATATCACCATGTGGGTACGTGGAGTCGGTACCTGCGCCGGACCGTAGAGCCTCCGTACCTTGCCGGTATAAGGTGGTAACGTGCCTGATGGAATCCATTCAGTGTAAAATTAAGAAATCGTCCTAACTGGGCGGAGCGATCCTTGTCCTACGATGGCTACGTAGTTTCAGGCTATCTAAGCCTTCTCGGTAACTTGTGCAACTCCCAAAAACATGAACATGATATAATTGGCTAAGAAGCCCATGATTTTCGTGAATTAACTTGTAAATGACTTATAATCATGATTTCACGAAAATAACTTGTAAACATAGTTTCATGAAATAACTTGTATTTAGCATGTATGTATCTTGAATTATGGCATGAAAGTAATTATATAATATAGTTGCATGAAAACTTGTAGACGTGTAGGATATTCATGAAATAATCATTTTTAGCTAAAACATTCATGCAAGAACCCATGGAATACAAGATATGGGTTTTCATGAATTACGGACTGATTCTCAATAATCATATGGAGTTATTAAGAACACAATGATAGAATAATAACAATTCATACATAATATAATCATAGACATGGACCTAGGGTTGTCATGAGCATGGTATAGAAACTCTAGTTTTCGTAAGGATTCATACTTTATGGATTAAGAGGCATGGGGAAGAACAATGATGTTCCCACACGTAGATAGCAACCTTACATACCTGGTAATGCTCCAAACTTGAATTAAAGACTTGAACTTTGAAAAAGATTTCCAAAATCTTGAATTCTTGAACCTTGAGATGGGTTTTCTTGAAAACCCTAGTTTAAGAATGATGATTTCTTGTTTAGATTACAAGGATATGTATTAGAATTGACTTGGAATAATTAAAGTAGGTTTCGCAGGGTTCTTGATGATGGAAGAGGGTAGGAGGTCGTTCTAGAGCTTGAAGGAATGAAAAATAATGATTTGAACCTGATATGGACGAGTATATCTTTCCGGAAAATTGCATTTTACGCCCACAAAATGCGCGTATTTTGAAAGACGGGCCGTATTTTGAAATGCGGTCCGTATTTAAATGTGGTACCTTTGCGTCTTTTTTCAAAAATGGCCATAACTCTTTGCCGGATTTAATTTGACAATATATCTTAGTTGGAAAGGTATTTCAAAGCTCTACAATTTCATCAAGGAAGTTTTCCCAAATTCCAAATACCTTTTGAAATATGGTCCGTATTTAACAATGTAACATCCAAATGTCAAATTTCAAAATGCTCAGAAATCTTTGGTACCAGTTTACGACTTGAAATACGACCCGTATACTGAAATACGGTCACTGTTCATGGGCGTAAACCCCTATCTTACAACTGAATAGGGAAATTCCAATTCCCACATTCTTTATCTGATTTTCTAAGTCTAGGATCATGGTCAAAGCTTAGGTTAAAGGTACGAAGTGTTACAGATTAATTAACATATGTGTTTATATGTCATATATATTACATGCAAGTTTGATCGTAAAATACTTTCGCATTTTGTGCATCCATTCCATCATTTCTTACCACTAGATTTCATTTAATTATCTTTCCAAATTGGAGAATTTTCTCTTCTTTTCCAGTTTTCTTCTTTTTGTGGAGAATTAATTATCACATGATGCATTGCACTGCAATTTTAAGTACGGAAAAGGGTCAAAAATTACCCTCGAACTTTGAAAAATAGTTCATCCAAATGCCCGTTATACTTTAGGGCCAATTATACCCTTTTAGCTTATACTATGGGGTCAATTATACCCTTCTGTGTAACTATTGCCACGTGGCATCATCCCAGCCCTTCAAAATTATTTTACCCTCAAATAATTTTTTTACCCACTAAAATAACTCAATCCGACCCAAATTTTTTTTTTTCAGAGAAAAAAATAATATAGATAATTTTTCGGCAAAAAAAAAATAATAATTTCGTATTAGTTTGGGTGGAAAAAATAATAATTTCGTATTAGTGGGTAAAAAATTATTTGAGGGTAAAATAATTTTGAAGAATTTCCGGGATGATGCCACGTGGCAATAGTTACACGAAGGGTATAATTGACCCCATAGTATAGCTAAGTGGTATAATTGCGCACCTAAAGATAAGGGTATGAATGAACTATTTTTCAAAGTTTAGGGGTAATTTTGGCCCTTTTCCGTTTTAAGTATGTGCAGACTAGTTAAGTTGACATTGACAAATAGTAAGTATTGTCTATTGGACGGTCGAAATGTTACTTCTCGCTGTCAAATTTCTAAAATTGGTCATTGTCGGTAATTCTGAATAACTTTCTGACTATTACTCCTACCATGTGTTGTATTCTTTCTTTGTTTTTTGATTTTTTGGTTTTCTACTTGGTGTCCGATTATCACATTAGGGCTCAATTAAATTTGAATTTGTGTCAGAAAGTCCCACACCGGAGGTAAAGCCTTTCCTGATAAAGACGACTCCATACCTAAGGTTCAAACATGATACCTCTAGTAAAGACAAAAAAGTACTTATCACTTCACCACAATCCGATTGTTTTTTTTTTTACCACCAAAGAATGAAACGGAATGAATGAGGTGTAGTTCGTTAGAACTCCATATGAGCACAAAACTTATAGTGCCTGATTTGCAAATCGAAATTGAAAGAATACCGAGAGGTGAGTGGAATGGTTGAGACCCCTCCATTCTTAACCACAAGGCTTGAATTCTAGCCGTGAGAATAAAGAACTTCTTGATAAAGAGCTTTTTACGCCCTTAATAGGTCTATCCTATTCAAATTCAAATTGAAATTAATCATGCGAGACAAGTAGTAAATTTCGGATACAGAATGATTAAACCCAAAAATTTCCAATTGGAAAATCTCAATCATCAAATTGATGAACACAATATTTACATTCCTGCGAATTAGGCAATTAGCAATACCATTAACGGAATTATACGCGTTTGAAACAAAGAGATAGAGAAACAGGAGCACAATGGACAACGTCCACTGGAAACCAATCAATCTACTATTCCTTTCTTTTTACATTATGAAACAAATAAAAACTTGAATTATAGTAATTATCACAAAAATTAGTCAACCTTTTTCCAAACATGACATTTTTTAAAACCAAAACAGTAACAAAACAAACTAGTAATCCTTAATATTGGAAATTGGAAAAAATTGAATGTTTGTTAAAGTCAATAAGGTACTGGTGTTGACATTTTACCAATTTGATCAAGAACATCAAGAACTTCAGCTCTGCTCCTCACAATCCTGTGAAACACTTCTCTAATCTGCTGCTGCAATGGTGCTAGCCCCTCCTCCATTTTCCGGCATATCTCCGCCATCTCTGCCACCTGTCCCGCCACCTCCTCCAGCTTCTCCTCCTCCGCGGGGAACTGAAAATTCTCCGCAAAATCCACCAAATTTTGCGCGACTTTCTCCATTTTTTGTAGCTCATCAAGCAACCCGGTTGTCCCTTTTTTCTCCTTTTTCTTCCATTCCTCCGCGATTTTATCCTGCAGTGCAATTAAACTCTGGCCCCAATTCAAATTCCGCGGCATTGGAAAGTGTGTCAATAGCCCTGTCCTTTCCTGACACGGAATTGCTGCCACTAGGCCCCACATCACGAACACGAATATCGTGCTCATAGCATAAATAGGCAAAGCAAGCCCTGTGGGCTCGCCCCCACGTGGCGCCACCAGAGTGGACGCCATTGCCTGGATCTGCTTCGAAGCGGACCAGGATTTCGCAACCGACCACGACATTGCACGAAAAGTACCATTAGTCCTATCTTTATTATTAGTAGTATTAGTTCCACTACGCCTACCAAATGACCATGTGCGCTCAGCAGCTTTTGCATGATAATTATTCTCCTTATCATCCAACATCATCGACGTAAGCAACGTGTTCAGCGCCTTTTTTGCCCGTCTTACTTGTCCATCTCCCATTGGCTTTTGCTCTAGCGCGGTAACCGCGATTTGAGCTAGCTTTTGCCAGTGACGCACGAGTTCCAACCCGTGCGTCACAGCATTACAAATATCAAGAGATTTGATCGAACGATCAAGAATGTCCGGGACAAGACGGTCCAATGGTGGTTTAGAAAATTGAACAGGATCGCGTCCGATTAGGACAAGCGCTTTAAATTCAGCCTCACAACATAGAAAAACATCGAGGAGTTTACGATACCATGATATCGAAAGAAGGGCAGTTTGGTCTTTTGCAGGGGAATCTGTTGTAGATGAAGGGTCGTTTGGTAAAAGATCAGAGAAACGTTCAGCTACATGTTTTTGGAAAAGTTCAAGGTCTTCAAGGTCTTGTTCATGATTGTTTTCCATATTGGAAACTTGATTACGACGAATACTTATTCGATTAAGGAATGATCCTTGATTATCCGTCATTGGCATGTTTTTTTCCGGCGACAATTTTTTTCAGTTGTATGTTTGTGTTTTTTTGGTGATGATTGGGAATTTTTTGTATAGAAGAAATGGTCAGCAAATGGAAGTTAATATAAAGGGAGTTGGAAAATTGGATGGTTGTGGCCATTTCTTTTTGTCGGATATGAAGACCGTTTCTTGCTGACTTGGTAGTTAGTTTATTCTATCCACTGAAATGTTCGTTAGCTCCCTTGAAGATTTTCGAGTTTTGCACTTTAACCCTGAAATATTTTATTTGTCACTTCAACTATTCAAATTTGTGTTGTATTATTCGAAATTGCTCATTTTTAGTTCGCTTTGCATTACTAATCCTTTAATTTTTCAGTATCCGTATTATTAATCTCTGCATAACTTGTCTTTCAACCAAAAACTTGGCTTTCACTAAGAGTGGTGAAATTAGTTGATGAGCTTTGGGACAATTCGTATGAGCGAACTCCAGTAAGAGCTATATAGAACCACCTTTAACCCAGTGGCGGAGCCAGAATTTTCACTAAGGGGGTTCAAAATATAAAAAAGTAAACATACGAAGAAGCCAAAGGGGGTTCAACATCTACTATATACATAAAAATAATTTTAACCATGTATAAATAATGTTTTTTTTCGCCGGAGGGGGTTTGAACCCCTTCCCCTGCTTTGACCTGTCTCATATCTTCCCATCCTCTACTTAGTTGACTCAACTACATCGATCCCGAGCTACATCTTGTTGAGTCAGTCGCACGTGAGTACGGTATATGTCGATGACTTACTATTGGGAAACGTCGATTCCTTCGAGCTTCTCATAGAATATAATACGTATTGCCCACTTCCTATAATTTGGCTTTTAGCTCTTACTTTTTCGAAGGTTGGCAGGACATGGGAGCCTTAGCGCACGCATCGATTTACCCGAATAACCTTTGCTTTCTCACTTCCATCTATTCAAAAAGGCGGAACTGAAGTGAAGAAAATAGTATATGACACGACAATCTATATGGAAACGGCCCCTAAACACCTTATAATAAAGGAATGGTAGCACTCTTGGTCCCTGAATTGCTGGTAAATTTTGATGTTAATTCTTGTGATATATGACTAAACACATTTAGCCTTTAATTAATTGAACTATGTGTTTTTTGTCCCTATATGTAGGAATATGTTATATTTAAATTATTTTTAGAATTATATTACTGTCAAATATGAAATAACTCTACAAGATTAATATGAGCCTATTTGGATGGGCTTAAAAAAAGCTGTTTATAAGCTAAAAAAATAAGTTGGAGTAGAAACTTATTTTTTTTTAGCTTATAAGTTGTTTTCAACTTATAAGTTTATAAGCTAAGCCAAACGGTCCAATTATTTTTTTAGGCTTATTTTAGCAAAAAATATATTTTCACCAAACACTCAAAAAAGCTAAAAACAACTTATAAGCAACTTATAAGCCAATCCAAACGGGCTCTATAATACATGAGTAATTTAGTAGTGGAACAATTGATAATCATCATAAATTTGTGAATCTTCACAAGTAAAGGGATTAAAAGTGGGAGATTTAATTAATTCAAGGTCAAAGTTGCTTAGTCCAATATCACAATGATTAAAATCAGACGTCATCGATAACTAAGGGACCAAAAGTGTTATTAATAACTCTATAATAAAAGGGCTTTAATCTAGAAATAAGTATCTGAATAAACAAGTACTTCTAAAAGTTCTTAAAACGATGAGCCAAATTCGACAAGCAAATTATGGACGATAAGCTAGGAAACAAACTCCATTTGTCTTTGCCTTGTTAGTTTTAGTAGACTCCGAATATAATTTTATGTTTATAGAGAGAGAAATATGCAGTGGAGTTTGACATCAATCAACATGGAGAAAGACGACTTTTTGGAAGATAAGTTCTTTATTCTTTTATAAATCTTTTTTGAAGTTAAGTTAATCCAATAATACAAAATTGTGTACACAAGCAATAATTTGCAGCATGTCCATGAGTAATTGATAAAGTTCAAAAAACAATTAAATATGTCCCAAATATATTGTGATCCACTGTTAATGCGAGATGCACAATTGAATATTTTTAATTATGCAGGAGCTATATTTAAGCTAGAAGATAAAGTTGGCGGCTTTTATGAGCCGATAGATTAATAAAAGACACATATAAGGTAAATCACAAACGTTAAGGATATTTATTTGCCTTTTTTGGTTTTAAATTCAAGACAAATCTTTTCCTCTTTTTTTTTTTATCCACCTCTTTTTGTATTGGTATCTACAACTCAAGATGTAATATTTGGACTGCGGTGGTGCTCACGTTTATCCTTTTCCCTTAAATCCGACATTGAATAGTTGTAAACATAGAGTCATAGACATACATAAATATATATTTTAATTTATACAAATTAATAGGTAAAAGGGAAAACTTTGCAACATCCTTTTGTATTTTACCTAGCTACTTTGCAACATCCTTTTGTATTTTACCTAGCTACTTTGCAATATCCTACACGAATTTCAATGATGACTTGTTTTAATACTACATATTGATTGTTTTGAACTAAAATAAAACTTTTGGGTGGAATATTCATATTGTGTAGAATATGTTCACTCTCAACTGTCACAATACAATAGTATAGAGCTTAGAAAGGCGGGTTGCCCGTGAACCTCATGTCTGATAAACCAAATCTTTATTGAATTTGATTTTTCCATTATATGAGCACATGTTTTTCGGCAACTTCAATCGATTAAATTGCAATAGTACTTACAATTTCTTCCAATTTAACCAAGTCACCTTGAGTAAGCACTTCGTCCAGAACATAATCAACAAATCCAAGATATACTCCTACAAGTAAAAGGAGTTCGAATAAAAATTCTTTTTTTTTTTTGGACAGATTGCCCTTCAAAGGCGCTAGTCTTTAGTTTTTCCCCTCAAATCACTAGTCTTTAATTTTTGTCCTTTCGCTTAAAAAAGTGGCCAAAAATACCCAATGTTTTGGGTTTGAACCCCCCTCAGTTAAAAAATAAATAAATTACAAGGTAACGCTTCGTGAGAAGTAGAATTTGCTTTAAAATTCTGCATCACGGCAGAGGTTTGCCTAAGGCAATTTTTTTTTTTTAACTCAGCTGGAATTCTACAAAAGCCTAACTTTTGCCCTAGTAGGATTAATTTTGCAACGAAACTCTGCCTTGCGATTTTTTTCGACTGAGTTGAGGTGCGAACCCAGAACTTTAGGGTATTTTAGTCGAAGGACAAAAATTAAAGACCACCCCGAATAAGGCAATCGTACAAATTGCCCACAAAAATTGCTACATAGTATAATTTTTCTCGACAACAAATAGATGGAAATAAATTAACCAAACAACACATAGTAATAAAGTAGTAGCATTAATAAATTCAATAGAGGGTAATATTGATATAACAAATAGGGGAGCAAAAAGAAGTAACAAAATCAGCAAACGAATAAAGTCATCTTCTGTTACCAAAATTATAATCATTTTTTTTCTTTTGAAAAGCATCAAAGATTTTTTGAACAAATTCCTTATTGCAATTTTATTCAAGTCTCCTTTAATTCATGTTTCCAATTCCACCAAAGTATTCCTCAAACTCAGATGTTTTCCACAATTTTAAATAGTTGATACATCATAATAATAATAATAATAATAATAATAATAATAATAGGTAAGTAAATAAATATATGTAGAGTATATATTTCCTTTTTATTAGAAGTAAAAGCAAAAAAAGTAATATCGGTTCGAGCTTCGGGTATGAGATTACCTTTTGATAGGGTTTGCTTATTTCAATATGAGATTTTTCGTCGTAAATCTGAATTTAGTCGCAGAAATAGATGGATGAGAAATTAAAAAGAAGAAAAGGAAAAAGCAAAAAAAGGAAAAGGAATAATTAGATGGACAAGGCCCAACTCCAAAGGCGGTTCCGTAAGAGGGGGGAAGTTTGACATGATATAGCAAGTTACAGGGCTAAAGTGGTCATTAAATCAATTAGGGTTAATTACGTTGGCCTCCCCAAATTGCTAAAGCACATCCGATTTAAAGCCACAAAGTTAGAATCTCTCCCTTACACAGCCCCTCTCTCTTTCTCTCATCATCTATTTAACCCTAATTTCTTCAAAACTTTCCAGCAAACACTCATCTTCAACATTGTTACAACAGGTATTTATATTCACTTTTCATCAATTGCCCCCCAAAGATTTGGTTTTTGCACATTGTCCACCCCCATGTTTTTTCTTGAAATTCTATTTCGACCTGTACGAGGTTTTTGAAAACCCATGTGTTTTTTTTTCTTTTGTTCTTCTTTACTGGTGTTTCTTTCTTGCGTTTTAGGCTCTTACATGTTTTTACCTTCATGGGTGTTCCTTATTTATTTGCTTTTTTGTCTCTTGATTATGCTTCTTTTTCCTTTTTTTTTTTTTTTGGGGTTATGGCTAGCTTTATATTTTTTCATTGTTTACTCATGCCTGTGGTAAAGATTTGATCTTTTTTATTGACTTGGGAATGTAGATTGATTTTCATGGCTCATTTTGAACAAATTGTTGAAGATGATTCATAGACGACACTTTTAACTATGCTCTTGTATTGATTTTTGTTGCTAGCTTTAAAAAAAAAAATAAAAAAAAATTCATTATTTAATTATGCAGGTAGTAAAGATTTGACCTTTTTTCTTGAATTGGGAATGTAGGTTAATTTTCATGCCATTTAAACTTATTAACTTTTTTTGGTTCTAACTAAGCTCTTGGTTTTTTTTTTTGTAGCTTTAAAATTTCACATTGTTTAATTATGCCTGTGGTAAAGATTTGATTTTTTTTCTTGAATATGGAATGTAGGCTGAATTTCATGGTCCATTTGAACTTATTGTTAAAGATGATTCATATAGCCAACACTAGCTTTTTTGTTTTAACTATGCTCTTGTTTTTTTCCCCTTGTTGTAGCTTAAAAAATTTCATTGTTTAATTATGCATGTAGTAAAGATTTGAGCTTTTCATGGTCCGTTTAAACTTATTGTTAAAGATGATTCATACAGCCAACACTAACTTTTTTGTTTTTGTTTTAACTAAGTTCTTGCTTTTTTCTTGTTGCTAGCTTTAAACGTTTTCATTGTTTAATTTAGCTGTGGTAAAAATTTGAGTTTTTTTTTTTAATTGAATTGGGAATGTAGGTTGATTTTCATGGTCCATTTAAATTTATTGTTAAAGATGATTCATATAGCCAGCACTAATTTTTTTTTTTTTTTTTTGGTTGCTAGCTTTAAAAAATTTCATTGTGCAACTACGAATCTATACTTCACTCAGTTGTCTGCTCTTAGGATATGGGGTTATAGGACCTTACATAAGATGAATCATATCAACAGAGTGTAGGTGATCTTTATTGGGTTATAGTTCTTTATTTAAGGTGAATCATATAGCCTCCAGAGTTACCGTCATTGGGGTAGAATACTTTACTTATCATGAATCTTATCAATGTAGCCGTTCTAAGTCATTCACGGGGATAAGACCATTCAGGTGATATTGCTGAGCTTCTGTAGGACCTTGTCATACTCCGGATTGCGGGAGGGTTTGTGGTAAAGATTTGAGCTTTTTTCTTGAATTGAGAATGCAGGTTGATTTTCATGGTCCATTTAAATTTATTGTAAAAGATGATTCATATACCCAACACTAACTTTTTTTGTTTTAAGTAAGCTCTTGTTTTTTTTTTGTTTTTTTTTCTTGTTGCTAGCTTTAAAGATTTTCATTGTTTAATTATACATGTAGTAAAGATTTGAGTTTTTTTTTGTTTTCTTGAATTGGGAAAGTAGATTGATTTTCATGGTCCATTTAAACTTATTGTTACAGATGATTCCTATAGTCAACACCAACTTTGTTATTGTAAAATTAAGTCTTATTTTTTATTCTTCCCTTTTTGCAGTGTTTTGAATTGGTTGAGGATTTTATGTCCTTGTAATGGCTTCCAAGAAGATAATTGCAATATGTCAATCTGGAGGAGAGTTTGTGACAAACAATGAGGATGGGTTTTTGACATATACAGGTGGAGAGGCTTATGCTTTGGATATTGATGACCAGACAGTTTTGGCTGACTTTAAGAAAGAAATAGCAGAGAATTTTCAGTGTGGCGTTGAAGGAATGACAATAAAATATTTTCTTCCTGGGAATAAGAAGACTCTCATTACTATATCTAAGGATAAGGACCTCAAGCGTATGATTAATTTTGTCAAGGATTCGGACCAAGTTGAGATCTTCATAATTTATGATGAAGCTGTTGTGAAAAATGAACCCAATGTCTCTGCCAGCAGGTACTTACTTTTCTTCGTGTTTTTAGTTTAGTTTGTTTGTTTTGTTGTTTCACTCACATGACATGACAAACAGGTCTAAGTGAAATGCAATGTATGTTGAGAATTCATATAGTCGGTTCAACTTGGGATTGAGGTGTAATAGTTGTTGTACTCAGTGGCGCAGCCAGAAATTTTAACGAGGGGATCTAAAGAAAGCCAAACTTGCACACTGAGTGAATATACTTAACTATCAAGGGATTCAATAATTCACATATATACCAAAAAGTTTGTTTTAACCATATTTGTGCAGTATAATTTTCCGACAAAAGGGATTCAATTGAAGCCCCTTCAACACGCTTAGCTCCGCCAGACGCCAGTGGTTGCACTCAGATGGCATGGACCTTAATGCTTGTCTGAATCTTAGCATGGCGAGTTTCTAGTAGTTCTTTGGGTGGTGTTTTCTACACAATTTGTTCCAAGTGCTTTTTTATGTTCATTCTTCTATATGCTAACGAGTTTGAAAGATATGCTACTCCCTCCATCCCAATTTATGTGAAGGTGTTTGTGGCCACGAAGTTTAAGAATGAAAGGAAGACTCTTGAAACTTGTGGTTTAAAATAAGTCCTAAATATTTGTGTGGCTATAAATCATATCATTACTTCATTAGTGTAAAATGGTAAGTTTACAGTTGAATTGTTACCAAATATAGAAAGTTGTGCTTTTTGGGACTGACTATAAAGGAAAGAGTGTCACATAATTGGGAATTCTTAATTTAATGGCTTGCTTACTATGCAGGTCGACAACTGCATCAGAGGCAGCTCTTACTCCTGCCACCCCTGTGGATGTGGATATGATTCAGTGTGATGATCTCCTTGGTGCTGATGCTGCCATTGATACAACTCCCCTGTGTGTCTATCCTGATGAGAACAAAGAGAAGCATCGCCGAGCAGCTACACAATGGGAGAACACAATAACCGGCGTGGGTCAGAGATTCAATAGTTTCGCTGAATTTCGTGAAGCTCTGCATAAATACTCAATTGCCCATGGATTCGCTTATAGGTATAAGAAAAATGATAGTCGTAGGGTAACTGCTAAATGCAAAGTTGAAGGATGTTCTTGGTGCATATATGCATCAAGGTTGCCTACCACTCAGCTAATATGTATCAAGAAAATGAATGAAAAACATACATGTGACGGGGCTGCTGTTAAAGCTGCGTACCGATCAACGAGGGGATGGATGGGAAGTATTATAAAGGAAAAGTTGAAGGTTGCTCCGAACTACAAGCCAAAGGATATTGCAAAAGATATTGAGCGCGAATATGGTATTCAGTTGAATTATTCTCAAGCAAGGCGTGCGAAAGAGAAGGCAAGAGAGCAGCTTCAGGGTTCTTTCAAAGAGGCGTACAGTCAGTTACCTTTATTCTGCGAGAAAATTAGAGAAACTAATCCTGGAAGTGTTGCTATAATAGCCACTAAGGAGGACTCGAGTTTCCATCGACTGTTTATTGCGTTTCATGCTTCAATATCTGGTTTCCAACAAGTTTGCCGGCCTCTTATTTTCCTGGACAGCACACTTCTCTATGCAAAGTATCAAGGAACACTTTTGGCTGCCGTAGGTGTAGATGGGAACGATGGAGTTTTTCCGGTTGCCTTTGCAGTTGTAGATGAAGAGACCAGTGACAACTGGCATTGGTTTCTTTCAGAACTAAAATCCGCTGTCTATACAGCATCCTGTCCGATAACTTTTATTTCTGATTTCCAAAGAGGGATAAGAGAGTCTTTGCACAATGTCTTTGGTGAAGAGTGTTACCACGGCTTTTGTCTCCGTTATCTTGCTGAGAAACTTAATAACGATTTGAAAGGGCAGTTTTCACATGAAGCCAGACGCCTTATGATCCAAGATTTATATGCTGCTGCTTGTGCAATTAAGCTCGAGTCTTTCGAACGATGTGTCGAGAATATAAAAGCTATCTCGCCCGAAGTTTACAATTGGGTCACTAGAAGTGAGCCAGAACACTGGGCAAATGCCTTTTTTGGTTGGACAAGGTATGGCCACTTGACATCCAACTTTGGGCAGCTTTTTTATGATTGGGTAGCGGAGGTGAACGAACTGCCAATTACTCAAATGGTTGATGTGTTACGAGGTAAGATAATGGAATTGATCTATACTAGGCGTGTTGAGTCCAGTCAGTGGGTTACGACTTTAACACCTTTGATGGAACAAAAACTTCAAAGTGAAACATCAAGAGCAAGGTCGCTTCATATATTATCCTCGCATGGGAGCACATTTGAAGTACATGGCGAATCTATTGAAGTAGTTGATATTGAACAATGGGATTGTAGTTGTAAAGAATGGCAGCTTAATGGGTTGCCTTGTTGCCATGGTATTGCTGCTTTGGAATACCTAGGAAGGAGCCCTTATGATTATTGCTCTAGATACTTTTCAACTGAGAGTTACCGTGTAACGTATGCCGAATCTATTAACCCCATACCTCATTTGGAAAGACCAATTAAAGGTGAACCAGATATGGAGCATACAGTCATTGTTGTGACTCCTCCACCAACGAAACGTCTGCCTGGTCGACCAAAGATGAAGAAGGCGGACACTTTTGACATAGTCAAACGTCAGATGCAGTGTAGCAAGTGCAAGGGCCTGGGCCACAATAAGAAGACATGCGGGTAATGAACTGAAAACCATGCTTCTTTCAATTAGTACAATGTATTTTAAAGTAGGGATAATCACACTTTTGGTCCGTTAATTATGAGTAAATTCTGAGTTTGGTTCTTGTGATACATGACTCGTCACATTTAACCTTCAATAATGTGTGCTTTTGGTCCTTTTATGTAGGAATTATTTTTTATTTAGACTATTTTTAGAAGGACATTACCCTCAAATATGGAGTAACATTACAAGTTTAACATAACATGAGTGTAATTAAACGGTGAAACGGTTAATAATTCAGGAAATTTTTGATTATTTACAAGCTAGACATCAAAAATGTACATTTCAAGTTATTGAGGGTTAAATGTGCTTAATGAGATATATAATAAGGACAAAAATTGGTATTTACCAATAACTAAAGGACCAAAAGTGGTATTAACCCGTTTGGAGTATAACTCTCTTATTTGCTGATCATTCATATCTGTCCTTGTATTCACAAATTTTTGCCTCATTCCAGCACTTTGATTTCCGTGACCTGCAGAGATTTCCTTCTGAATATTCTTTAGATAGCTCCTGAGGGGGAAATTGTTACCTATCATACTATAGAAACACGTGAGAGCATGTGAAATTTAGTACATTCTCATAAATGTGCAGCACTTTAGTATTAAACATATAGGCATTTCTCATACTGACATAGAACGAGTCATAACTTATTTGCTTGCTCTTTCTTCTCCTTTTGAAAGACTTATGTTGGTGGGGACTCAAAAAATATAACAAAAACAAAGAACAAACCCAATGTAAATCCATAAGTGGGGTCTGGGGAGGGTAGTGTGTACGCAACCTTACCCCTACCTTGTAAATATAATCTACTCAAAAAGGTTGTTATTGTCTTTATCTTGGGATTTGATAAGGTGGAACTTTTCCTTGTTAGCCTGATGGATAATTTATTCATTAGCTTAAATTAGCAGGGAAATGCTGCCTAGGTGGTTGTGGTAATAGCTATCCAGGGGTGGATCGAGAGGCCCGCTTATGTGTTCATGTGAACCCAATAGGTTTTGCTCAAACACTGAATATATATTAAAAATTCTACTAGTAAATATGTATAAACACTTGATTGCAAACCCAGTTATTATTGTAGTATTAAATTGAGGTCGTTGTAGGAATACATAAACTTTAAATCCTGGATCCGTCTCTGCCTCTATTGCCAGTTAAACATTCAGACATTGAGCTAGAGTTCTTTAACTCAATGCATTTGAAGATCTCATTAATTCTTGTTCTGTCCGGTGATTACACTTAATTATTATTCACGAAATGAGAGGATTGTTTAAATATCTGGATCACTGCCAAATCCTGGAACTTCCTGATATGGTGAAACTGTTCCCTTAAGTAGTAGCTCCGAGAACTCCACCTTGTCTTTGTTTGTGAAACTGTGAAAATAAAAAATCAGCAACAGAACTTCACCTTTTAAGTTTTATGCGGGTTGCAATTCACTGCTAAGTTGCTAGGAGCTTCAAATTTTCTACTGCATTTTTGAAGTTAGAAGAATTGCACCGATCCCATATCAGAAGAGAAAATGACAGAAGTGGTCCCTTATGTTTGAGGGTAAGTTCAAATAGTCCCTTAGGTATGCATTTAACAGTCTTGGTCCTTTAAGTTCTCCAAAAGTTAAAACACTTTTAGTCTCCGTCAAATATTTACTAAACTATGTGTCTGTTAAATAATTATATTGACACAACAATGACTCAAACAAGTTGGGATCGGCTATATGAATCCTTATTGCTTCATTTAAGCTCAACTTATATCAACTTTTTCTTTTGATATCTTTTCTGTATTTGTTTACCCTGCTAACTATGCTGTTAGTGACTGAATAATTATACTTTGTCATCTGTAAACAGGAAGGTGAATAATATTGATGAATCAGACCCTCTACATCTCACTGGCTTGGTAACTGGAGAACTTGAAACTGCAGGATCCATGGAATTGGAATCTTCTTGTCCAATGTAGTTAAAACTGATATATTTAGATACCTTTGATAGATATCATTTAGGACAAGAGTAGATGGAAAGGTTTTAGGTATAGGTTTTTCTTTCCCAGTATGGTGACATTTAATTTTTTTTGTAGTTGGCTTTGTTAGTCAGAATTTTTTGTTTATAAAGTTGTGCTTGTTAATTTGATCTTTTTCAACTCCACGTGTCTGATTAACAGTTCCGGAAGTAGCAAGATGAGTGAATGAAGGTGCTGTTAGCAGTTGTGAATACTTTTTTCATGGAGATAAACCGTTGCAGCGGAAACGTTCCTTTTGTCACTTATATAAGATTGAACTCATTGTGAACCTTTTTGATTATTAGTAGTGGCTCGTGAAAGTAAAAGTCCTCTTTCTTTAAAAAAGGGGAAACATTCGAGATTTGTGAACAGGAATAGAGAATAGATTGTTAGAAGTATTTTTAAAATAATAAAATTAAGGTGAAAGAAAGTGGAGTAGTTGGTAGAAAGATGTCTATCAAATTTGAAATGACATGAGATAATATTAGCTTCTAGTTTTAGTAGTCTTTGAATTGATTGAGGGGTGAAAATTTTCCAATTATGAAAAAGAGAAAAGATGAATAGTACTATTGAGGCGGTGGAGTGTAATTTGCAACTACCCATTTTCTTCAAAATTACTATACAGTATTAGTGTCGGGAAGTCCGTGCTGAATCCGGACCCAAAATTAAGATAATAAAGTAATTATTAAGTTTTAATTTATGTGTCACAGTTTAAATTTTGAGAGTCAAACAGTTTAATTTTGACAGTGAATTCGGGCATAGAATCTTGTAAGTCTTTGAAAATTTACATATTTAAAAACTATGTAAAAAGTACTATAAACTTCAATACTTGACTATTCAAAATATTTAATTTTTCGTAATTAAAAATTTTCTTTTCCTTTCAAGAAATGCATGTGAGGAAATGATATTTCTTTTCTTTTTTCTTTATCTAATATATTTTCTAAATTTGCGTTATAATAATATTATAACTATGATATTGCCCCAAATACATTAGCATTGACTAAATTTAAATAATTAAATCATGTCTCGGTGCAACGACGTATATATCTAATAATTTTGTTCCTTCTCATTTTTGTTCTTTAAGGATCGATTTTGAAATTTATTTTCTATCGATTTATTTTTTATTGGATAATTTTGTTACATCATTAAACCTTTATATATTCAAAATAATTTTTTTTAAATAAAATTTAGATCAAGAGAAATTTAATGACAATTTTAGAATTACTAAGAAAATATGGTCGACACTTTGCCAGTACCAAATGAGTTCTCCAAAATTATTATTATTACCATTTTAGATTATCTTTATGCATAGTTATTTCTATTAGATGACCTCATCACCATGCACAACTTTTTAAGTATTTTAAAGGGCTCAAATTATATGTACCATATTGGATGTGACAACCCAAGTAAAAAAGAAATGATGTAGGAGCAAAAATAAGACATAGAAAAAAAAATCATGGTACATACCTCAGCTCCAAAAAGTTAGTCTAAGGGGCCATGTATTAGCAAAAAGGGTTGAAAATATCTTGATTTATTGAAAACATACTTTGGTAAATGAAGTAATAAATAACAAATATAAGGGCAAATATTTGAAGTAGCAAATTCTTTTTAGTTGGCAAGCTAACTAAATGGTTACAATGTAACCAATTACTACAAAACTCTTTGGATTGTCTCTTCTATATAGTAGTAATGTAAGGAACAACCAGGGGGCTTTTGTAGTCCTCACAAAAATTTCCAATAAAATTTTAAACTTTTTAATTAATTACTTCTAGGTCCTATTCTTATTTTTTAAAGTCAAATTTATTTTTTGTTCTTAAGGTCTACTTTTCAAAAGTTGTCGAACATCTTCCCTCCTTTTTTCTATTTTTTGGTTTTCTATTCGGTGCCCGGTATCCGCATTAGAGCTCGATAAATCCAGATAACTCGCATTGCGTAGCACCCATTCGAGGGAAGCGCTCCCTCCAAAGATTTTTTCATACCCAGGTTTGACCCGTGACCCCTGATTAAGGGAGAAGCAGCCCCATCCGCTGCATAACTTCTATATTTGTCTTAAAAGTTCATTAACTATGTATGAATTATTAATTTAGAACTAAATAACTTTAAAAAATTAGGATCCAGAACTTATATACATCAAATTCTGACTCCACATTTGATTTGAAGTAAATAATTTCATCAAAATGAAAGTTAAAATATTAAAGGAGTGAAATGAAAGTTTTGTTTTTATATATTGAAATCTACTTATATGAAATTTAATTATTACTAACATAAATTATATTTTTTTAATTAAAATATCTACTTTTATATTTTGGGTTTGGGCCCGGGCTCAACGCAGGCCTCACCTAACTAGTTAGTTATATATTCTCATTGAGTAATAAAGAAATCAAACATCCAAATGAAGTTTAAAAAATTGAAAAATCTCTTTGCTTTTGTACCTCCAACACCAGATAAATAAAAGGAAGAAATAAACATAGAGAAGTACTTCAATTACATAAGTTAAATCAGTCCTGCTTGGACAAAGCCGAACTTTAATGTTCCTAAGTTTTGGCTGATTTATACAAATATCCCATCTTATGTTTTTAAAAAGTTGTGCAAATATATAATTTTTGGAGAATTACCCTTTTTAATAATGTTAGACTCGGATCTAACGCTAATATATTGCTTAACCTTACAGATAGTATATTAGATTTTCGTCTAACGTTTGTAAAACTTACTAAATTTTAGTTTTTTCTCATAAGATTTTTAATTTGCTCAAAAAAGATCTTTATATAGTGATCTAAAAGGTGCATAAATTAAAAATAAAAATAAAAAATTGAAATGATCATTTTCTAAACAACTATGCCAAAGGGGACAGTCGGCTAAAATTTATGTTGAACCATTTCTATTTGCGTGGGCAATATAATGATTGTTGAGGAGAATAATGTAGGGAAAAGAACATCAACGCCCACTACACAAATAATTACCTTTTTATGCCCTCATTACTTTCATACCTCTAAAACTATTTATCCTTTCTACCATTGCTTTTATAGGTAATTGCCTATTTCTTCTTCTTTTCTTTTTTCTATTTCTCTACTCTCTTTTTTTCTCGTTTTTTTTTTTCATTTCCCCCCTTTTTTTGCTCATTTTTTTTCCCAAATCATATTATTTAATCATATTATTTATTATTTTCTTTTTCATCAGTCTGATTCCCTATTTAATTCTAGCTCCTTTCTTTTGTTTTTTTTCTATTTTTTATTTATTTATGTATTTCATGTTTCTTTTTTTAATTTCATTTATTTCTTTTCTTTTTTATCTCCATAATCTAATTTCATTCACCTTTTTTGCTATTTTTATTTATTCTTCTTTTTTAATTTCTGGTAATTTTCATTTACTTTTTTTCTCCTTTTCTAAATTCATTTTTTTCAAATTATTTTTTCTTTATTTTCATAATCTAATTCTTCACACCTTTTGGCTCCTTATTTTTATTTTTTTATAATATCAATAAAAAAGATAACTGATATATGATCTTTTTTATTTATTTTATGTTTTTCTATATCTCAAAAAATAATTTATTCCAAAGATATAGTAGATTAAATCGATAGTTAAAGTATCTTGTTGCGGATAAATGATACCGACATGTTATCATAAAGAATGACTTATTCCTTCAAGAAAAACCGACATGTTATATCATATCGGGAATAGAAGATTGATTTATTCCTTCAAAAAATACTACTCAATCCTTTATGATATACACACGATATATCATATACTGACAGGATATCATAGAAGATTGATTTATTCCTTCAAAAAATACTACTCAATCCTTTATGATATACACACGATATATCATATACTGACAGGATATCATAGAAGATTGATTTATTCCTTCAAAAAATACTACTCAGTCCTTTATGATGTACACACGATATATCATATACTGATAGGGTATCATAGAGGACTGGTTCATTCCTTCAAGAAAAACACAACTCAATCATCTATGATATCGACATGGTATATATCATATACTAACAGGGTATCATGGATGAATGACCGATATGATATATCATATACTGACAGGATATCTTAGGGGACCGACTCATTCTTCAAACAAAGAGCTTAATCGTCTATGATACTCACACGATATATATCATATACTGATAGGGTATCACGGGGTTTGGTTCATTCACTCAAGAAAAACATAACTCAATCCTTTATGATAACCACATGGTATATATCATATATTAATAGGGTATCACAGATATTGGTTCATTCGTTCAAGAAAAATACAACTCAATCCTTCAGAAGATACCCACATGGCATACTATATACTGTCAAGGTATCATAGATGATTGGTTCATTCGTTCAAGAAAAACACAACTCAATGTTCTATGATACCCACATGGTATATATCATACACTGACAGAGTATCATAAAAGATAGATTCATTCTTTCACAAGTACTCAGTCCTTTATGATACCCACAATGGCATATCATATACTGCCAGGGTTTCATAGAGGGTTGGTTCGTTCCTTCAAGAAAAACACAACTCAATCATCTATAATATCCACATGGTATATATGTCATATACTAACAGGGTATCATGGATGAATGACCCACATGATATATCACATGCTAACAAGATATCACAGAGGATCGACTCATTTTGCAAACAAAGAGCTTAATCGTCTATGATACTCACATGGTATATATCATACACTGATATGGTATCACAGAGATTGGTTCATTTGTTCAAGAAAAACACAACTCAATTCTCTATGATACCCACATGTTATATATCATATACTGATAGGGTATCACAGAAATTGGTTCAATCCTTTAAGAAAAACACAACTCAATCCTCCATGATATCTACATGGTATATATCATATACTGACAGAGTATCATAAAGAACTGATTCATTTCTTAAACAAAAAAAAACTCCTCAATCCTATATGATACTCATGTGGTATATATCATATACTGACCGCAGTGGCGGATTTAGAATTTTCACTCAGGGTGTTCGGAAAAATAATTGAACCTAAATAGACACTGTAATATATTCAAAAGTTAATATATGTACATAAACACATAAAATTTACTCTAAATATACACTGTAATTTTTTTTCCAGGATGTTCGGGTGAACACCCTGGGCTCTTGGTACATCCGCCCCTGACTGACCGGATATCATATAGGACAGATTCATTCCTTCAAAAGAAAAAACATTAATTTAAAAGTACGAAAAAAGAGAGTTTAAGCTTATTTTGATATTTTATTTTCGTTTAAGCAAATTTTATGTGTAAAAAAATATAAGAAATAGAGTCACATTTAAGATATTAATTTTATTATCATTTGCGAAAGTTTTTTTTATTTTTTATTTTTATAGAAATATAGTTTCTATTAGTTTAGATTTTAATAAATAAGCTTGTGACTTTAGTAATTATTTTTCTCTAATTTTTTTTTTAATATATTTTTATAAGACTTAAATATAATTAACTAATACTTATCTTTAGAATATCTTTAAAAAGAAAATGAAAGGACAAAAAAAGAAGGGAAAAGACAACAAGGGACCAAAAAAAAGAGTTGAAAAAACGGTTAGAAAGAACTAGAAGAAAAAGGAATAATTGAAACTAGAAAGAAAGCCAATCTGTACAGGTCGTCAAAGCACGGACAAAATGGCGAAGTCAATGCATGCTTGGCTAATGGGTGCTTCGGGTAGTTTATTTCTGCTCAATGGGCATTCCAAGTAATTAAAATGGCTGAGGGCAAAAAATAGTAAATAGTTTGTCTTTAATAGGGAGTTAGCGCGATTTTACCAATAATGTAAGCATGAGAATCAATGAATTGTCCATTTACTATTTATTTTAACCAGTAAAACCATCACGTCAAAGTTCACCAACCATTGTTATCATTTCCTCTTTCTTTCTCTAAAATTAGCTGTATTTTTCCTAGAAGACAAAATCCATTTATTAATTTGGCTCAATTTCTTTGCTCTCGTTACATGAAGCACGTAACTGCTTTTGGTGAAAGAAAAGACTTAAAATGGCAATTTCGTTTATCAAAGTCTTGAAAGTAATAATTCATCACCATGTCCACCTAAAATTCCCTTTTCTCCTTGTAAAGGACACACACAGAGAAAAAAAAATAAAAATTTGTACAACAAGTAGTGACAAGACTTGTCACTACTTGTAGATGGAAATTCATACTAGTTATGCACCAAATAATCTAACTTAAGCGAAGAAATATTTTTGTTAGCAGGAGAAATAGGAAATAATGGTAACCAGATATGTTGCTCAGATACGGGTGCGGATTTAGAAATTGAATTCATCCTCACGTGAATCTTAGGATTCGGAGATACAGACAGGACTATGGATACGGGTATTAATTAAGATACAATCAGTAAATGTATGTTACGACTTGTATAATTATGCATCTGACGATTAACTGAGGTTATTTAATCAAAGTTAGTATAATCAAACTCTTTGTAAACAGTTAATATTTTACTCATAAGTTATCTCGTTTAATAACAAAGTGTTTTATACTTCATGTGTAATTAAGTTATCTGGTGTCTATGTCCGGACATGGTCAAATTAAGGAGCTAGTTTGTTGAGAAAAAATAGTTTTTGTTTTGTCACAAATGGCAGCGGGCAATGAATACTTATCCGCAACTTATCATATATAGTTAAGTGATTCAATAAAGTGAAAATATGATTTAATTAACCACGCAGGTTAAGTATTAGAAGTCTATATCAAATAAAAGACGTGCATCTAATATTGATTTGATATAAGCATTCGGTATGGATAAGTTTTTAGGGTTCTACAATGTAACTATATCCAGTAGTGCATCAAAATCTCTAACATATAACTGGAAGCAATGTATCAAAATCTTTTTAAGTACAGATTGACCGTACGTAACACCGTTACGTTGTAGAACTGGAAGTAGATATGACCCTCTTCTGTTAATTTTAAATTAAACAATTGATCAATATAGAAAAATAATAAAGAGTAGGCTTCAGATGAAGGGAATATATAGGGGTCCAGGAATAGGCCTAGAGAGATTAAACTTCCAATGATGGAAATAAAGGTCTAGGCTTAATTATTATTCACGAAATGAGAGGATTGTTTAAATATCTGAATCACTGCCAAATCCTGGAACTTACTAATATGGTGAAACTGTTCCCTTAAGTAGCTCCGAGAACTCCACCTTGGCTTTGTTTGTAATGAAACTGTGAAAACAAAAAATCAGCAATGGAACTTCACCGCAATTTTAAGTTTTATGCGGGTTGCAATTCACTGCTAAGTTGCTAGGAGCATCAAATTTTCTACTGCATTTTTGAAGTTAGAAGATTGCAGCCATCCCATATCAGAAGAGAAAATGACAGAAGTGGTCTCTTATGTTTGAGGGTAAGTTCAAATAGTCCCTTAAGTATGCATTTAACAGTCTTGGTCCTTTTAAGTTCTCCAAAAGTAAAACACTTTTAGTCTCTGTCAAATATTTACCAAACTATGTGTCTGTTAAATTATATTGACACAACAATGACTATGCCTCAGTCCCAAACAAGTTGGATCAGCTATATGAATCCTTATTGCTTCATTTAAGCTCTACTTATATCAACTTTTTCTTTTGATATCTTTTCTATATTTGTTTACCCTGCTAACTATGCTGTTAGTGACTGAATAATTATACTTTGTCATCTGTAAACAGGAAGGTGAATAATATTGATGAATCAGACCCTCTACATCTCACTGGCTTGGTAACTGGAGAACTTGAAACTGCAGGATCCATGGAATTGGAATCTTCTTGTCCAATGTAGTTAAAACTGATATATTTAGATAAATTTGATAGATATCATTTAGGACAAGAGTAGATGGGTATAGATTCTCTCCCAGTATGGTGAAATTTAATTTTGTTGTAGTTGGTTTTGTTAGTCAGAATTTTTTGTTTATAAAGTTGTGCTTGTTAATTTGATCCCTTTCGACTCCACGTGTCTGATGAACAGTTTCGAAGTAGCAAGACGAAGGTGCTATAAGCAGTTGTGAATACTTTTTTCATGGAGATAAACCCTTGCAGCGGAAACGTTCCTTTTGTCACTTATATAAGATTGAACTCATTGTGAACCTTTTCGATTATTAGTAGTGGCTCGTGAAAGTAAGCCCTCTTTCTTTACAAAACAGGAAACATTCGAGATTTGTGAACAGGCAGGCTTGGAATAGAGAATAGAGCCCGTTTGAATTGGCTTATAAGCTGGTCAAACCAGCTTATAAGCCATTTTTAACTTATTTGAGCGTTTGACAAAAATAGAAAACAACTTAAATTAAGTTAAAAAATGCTTAAAATAAGCTAAAACTTAGAAGTTGCTCAACCCCAACTTATTTTATTTTTTGGCTTAAAAGCCATTTTGGTTTGACCAACAATTTTACCCTTTTATCCCTTATATTTTCTGTTAATTCCAATACTACCCTAATTTCTAAAACCCTTTAAACACTTTTATCTAAACGCATAACTGCTTATTTATAAAATAACTTTCAGCACTTAAAAGTACTCTAAGCACTTATGCTTAAAAGATACTTTTTTCCAATTAATCCAATCGAGCTCTATCAAATTTGTTTATAACTTCTTAATAAGTGTGAGTCGTCTTGGACGACGAAGGAAGGTTATTTCTGTAAATAACACCAAAAAATGGCTGTTGTTTACCGCAAATAGCCCAACTCTTGTGACTTTGCAGGTGCTTATTTTAGGCAGTAACTTTGCTGCTTCCGTGCAAGTCTGTGAGCAACATTCACGTTTTCTATTTTCTCTCTCTTGTTCTTCTTTCTTCCTCTGCACTCTGGTGAGTTATGTTTCTCTCTCCTACTCTTTTTGCTTTTGATTTCATTCTTAGATTTAGTTTCTCTTTTCAATTTTATTTTTATCTACTTGATCCAGATTTAGTTTTCCTTTTCGATTTCTCATTTTTCTGACTACCAAGGAGCAACTTCAATTATGCACATCAAATCCTCTCATTTTATTAAATTCTGGGAATAGCTTCTAGGTATATGATTAGATTGACCTATGTTTTTACCCCCTTAATATGTAGGTCATATTTTGTGAATGTATCTTTGTTCCTTTTGGCACTTCATTTAGTTCCATCTTCTCTCAAACAAAAAAAATATTATATAATGGAAATATTTCATAGTTTCTGTATGTTGAATAGTTCGATCTCACAGAAATAGGATCTTTATATGACAACAAGCCAGATTTGGAGCCCGTTTGGCTTAGCGTATAAGTTGTCCGATCAATTGTTTTTTTTTTTTGAATATTTGGGCCAAATTATGTTCCATTTTGTGCTTAAAATAAGTCCAAAAGCCAAACGGGCCCTTGGTGCAAGTGTATCTAGATTTAGTTGTTTACCTTCACTGGGCTTATATATTCAGAAAGCTTAAAATGATTATTCTTTTGATTTTTGGTTAAGATCGGTTATATGTCGTCTACGTTCTCTACATCCTCTATGGTTAAGTTAGAATCAATTGTATGTCACGACTCACTATGGCTTGCAGCTCTGTGAATAGGAGAATTTTCATCTGCCTAAATATTATACGTGGTACCCAATATACTTGACGAATTTCAGGGCAAGGGGAATGGTTGGGCATCAACCACTTCTTGCAATGTTTAGTTCTTTTTGAATAACCTCATCAGAATAACTCCCTTCTCTCTCTCTCTTTTTTTTTTTTTTTTTCCGAGCGCGGTTGTTATTACAATCAGACTTCTTTATAACGGCATCCGCATATAACAACACCTCTATATGACAACCAAGTTTTTTCGGAATCGATTTTTTATGTTATATTTTACTTCTCTATAACAACATTTCATCTATAACAGCAACAACCAACTTTATAATAGTTCGCTCTTTGTAAAATTACACCCCATTTAACAACTATCTTCTTTTTTTGGTAATATAATAATTAACCATCTTTATAAAAATAGAATGTCTATAAAAAAAAGAACTGATACCAGTGCACTAAGCTAAGTTATGCGCGGGGTCCTAAAAGGAAACCACGAAACATTGTATTTAACCTTACCAATGTCTATGGTTATCAATAATAAGTGTAGGGATTTTGACGAAATATTTGATCCTTTAATACAATATTTATGACAAAAAATATCATATGAATATATATATTGTCACCATTAAAAGATTTTCCTTCATTATACAAAGTGTAGTTAAGCTTAGAATTTGACAATTAAAAATAAAAAATTAGATTTTATGCATCTTTTTTGCCTATAACAGTAAAATATTATTTAAATATCAATGTTGTTATATGTGTATAACAACAATTCTCTATAACGGCAAAAAATTTTTAGACCCAACGATGTTGTTATAGAGAGGTTGACTGTATACCTATAAACATAGTTTTGCCTTTAGGAGCTTTTATTTTCTTGCCATCTCTTTTCTAATTTATTTATTCCTTTTCTTTCGGGTGCTATCTAATCTCTTTATGAAAATAAAGTATTGTCATTTCACAAGTCTCCGGCTATCGTTGGAATAGACAAGTTCCATTTGTAAGATGCTGCCTGATTTTGAATTTTAATTTGACTCAAATCAAGGAGTAGAATTCTACTAGGTAAACATGAATCCTCACACGTATACAATTTTGATACAAAGGCCCCGTTTGGACATGGTTTGAAACCATGTTTGGACATACAATTTGGATATTTTAAGGAGTATTTTCTCTTATAGACATAAAAAATTCATAAGTTGTGAAAATTATCAAAATATTCTCAATTCTTATACAATCTTACCAAATGAGCAAGTTATAGTTCATAACAAAATTAATATGCTAATTCATAACAACCGGCTCAAAATTAATACTAGAAGACCTTTCTAAAAATACAACATCAATTGATCAAATTTTAGTTCAATAAATAAAATTAAACTATGTTTTTTTTTTATAAAATTAAAAGGCTGGTAGACATAAATAAAATTTGGTGAAAGTTAATGAGATTGGTAAATGATTGATGGGGTAATTGTTAAAAATATCTACCAATTTATGGGTTAAATTTTATATTTTAAAAAGTTGAAACCATGGTTTCAAACCCCAAATCATGCGTTTGAAACCATGGTTTCAAACCTTAGTTTCAAACTCATGTCCAAACGCTGGTTTGAAAATTCATGGCCAAACGCCTACAAAGTCATGTGGTTGCTTTATTGGTTCTTTCCATTTGTTTTGCTCATGTTCTCCTTCTCCTAAAAGAATTAATGTAACTATTTGAGCAGAAAAATGACAAATGAGATGAAATCTGATCTCACTGTTGTTAAGGATCACTTGCAAGTTAATAAGACAATTCAATAAATAGAAGTTGAAATTTTTAAATTCCAAGAGTACTTCCTGTGTGTTGTTTCTTTAAGTTTTCTGATATACAAGAGTATTTCAGTGCAATAATTTGCTAGCGGTCCAAAATTATATAGGGTCAGTGATTATCCAAACCCTGGGCGTTATACTGGCAATTTAGTGGTATATGGAGGACCAGGTGAACATATATAGCATATGTTTTACTTTTTGAGTACTCAAATGTTATTTAAATTTGTAGTGTTCACAAATAAAGTCTATTGATTATGAGCTCGTTTGTAGCGGTTTAGAAGTAGTTGATTAGCATCAAATGTTGAAAAATATTCTTAGGGTCTTGAAATTTGATTTTACAGATAAGTAGTTAGTATGTGTTTGGATAAAAGAGTTGAAATTGATAATACTCAATAAACGTACATGTTTAGATGGCGAATGACGGAAATAGAATAGAAAAATAATTAAACGATGTGTGTTTTTAGGAAGAGTATTTCAGAGATTACTTTTACACTAAAAATTCAACTAGCGTCATTTCAAAATAGAAAAGAATCAGTTTGTTCATTACTTTCATCCGCATTTCATTAAAAAAAGAATGCAAAGGCTCACAGCAGGACAAGCCAACACTAGGAAAGAAATAGGTGAACTCTGTTTTAGTTAAAGTAAAATAGCAATAACATCTCGCATTTCACCTGAAACCGATTCATTTTTAAAATATCTCGCATTCTTAAATAATGTAGTCAATTAAATAGGATCACATAAATTAATTCGAAGAAAGTATAAAATTTCACTAATTAAGTGAATGAACAATGTATGACATAAAGAATTTATGAGGATTACATATTAAGCAAGATAAGTACGTGCATGGTGGTAAAGACCGATGTTGGCTAGATTTTAAATAGTAGCTCTAAAAGTGGTTACCTGGTATCATTTCTTCCAATTTCTCTGTACACAACCCACCTATTTTATGGCGTAGCTCAACAACCAAGAATGCAAATATAAATAGTAATAAAGTACATAATAGGTACAAACAAGAAAATAATGGAACAATTTAATTAAACAGACAAAATTATTATAAATATCAATTCTTTGTCAATTGATGAATATGGAGATTGGATTATCAAAGGGATGAAATTGTCCTGCTCAAGATAAGCAGCTCTGATTTGTTCTCTTTTTCTTTTATTAATAAAAATGTTATACTCCATCCGTTCACTTTTACTTATCCACTATTCCCTTTATAGATTTTCATTTTTACTTGTCAATTTTCACATATCAAGGTAAGACAAAAAACATTCCTGCTTTACCCTTAACATTTATTACTCATTTCAAATTATTTGCCCAACTCCAATACAATTATACACCATTTAATAGGAGTATTGTGGTAAAATACCTATCTTAATCATTATTTTTTAAACAACTTGAAAAGTCAAAACGTGACGAGTAAAAGTGAACGGAGGAAGTATCATCCCACTTGGGAATTTGAAAATAGTCAAATTCTACTGTATTTATTCCTTACGTTTCTTTTTAAAGCTCCACGTTGAACTTCTCATGGGAACTTTGCATGAAATTTCTTGACATTAATTGTTGAATGATTCATATTTTATTACTTCAATGAAGTTATGCCTCTAAAAATAAGTTGATGAATTATGAACAAGATCCAAGAGGGCCCAATGCCCTACGTCATGTTAGAAACAAAAGTCTTTTGAGAATTTGTACTTAAATATTCTGAAAATTATGCAACACTTCCGGGGGAAATTTTAGTTTAATCATTTGAAATCCGGAACTTATTGATCCGATTAATTCAACTTATATCGTGTTTGACTTAAGGAAGAAACGATATGTAGCATAATTTTTTTTTTTTTTTTTTTGTTAATATTTAGATTGACACAAATTCCTAGGTGAGTTAGGGATCTCATCCATCCATATCCAACTACATTCCTTGCCTATGATATTTAGAAAATTGACCACAAAAAATACCTAACCATAATCTTATCATGAAAATTTCCTATCTTCTTAAACACACAATATCTTGCGACAAGACATTCATATTGGAAAAATGTGAATACAACTCATCTTGTTTTCGAATAAATCAAGTAAGAACGAGTAGTTTATACATACAAGTAGAATTAACTTCTAACCAAATAGTCATTTTCTTGATGATTTCTAGCACTTCATTGGAGAAAATACTCAAAACACCCCCAATGTTTGGCATAAATCCCAACTACACACCAAACTTTTGCGGGGGTCCTCTTATCTATTTTGTGTGTTAAGAAAGCTTGCACTGGAAATTAAAGTCAAATAAAGACTATCGTGCCACACAAATATGTATATGTATAAGATTAAATATTAAATTTATAATTTTTTTTTTTTTTGCATCTCTTTGTGACTTTTTTTTTTTTTTTTTTTTTTTTTTACAAATACATGACACAGAGTCTCTTTTTTATATTTGTTGGACTTTATTTAGGTTTTAGACTTTGATAATTTGTTGAAATCCAGCTTAGCCATAGCAGATGTTTTTTTTTCAAAAAAGAAGAAATATAGTGTGGTTCAAGGGACATCAATTGTATATGTGACATTTATATTTTTGCTGAGATTTTAATGAAGTTACTAAAATATAAAGATAATACGAGCAAAAAATAAAAATAAAAATTTATACTCTACTATTATTAGTAGATGTTATTTTCAATTAAATTATACAAAATATATTGAAAATATGAAGAAAATTAATTACTTTTTTTAATGTAACTAAACTTCCTTTTTTTGCTTCAAAAATTTATGCAATGAGAAATGTCATTTTTTTTTTCTTTTGTTAGTTTAAGTGGAATATTATTTATAAAATGCATATTCTAATCATTTTCTTAAACACAAATGAAGCTTCAATGCTTCATGATTCATTTAATCATGTTTTTCTATACTAAACAAACATTGCATAACCTTTTTTTTTAACCCCCAACCAAAAAAAAAAAAAAAAAAACTATACTAAAAATATGTAAAAAGTTTACTACTTTTTGTCACAGTTTGTTTGACATTATTACTGCTTGGAATATATTTTTCAAACATGTTCTCAACATTTTAACTACTCCATCAAATTTAGATCATAGTTCCTTTTTTATGTAAATTTCAAAATGTTAAGAAACTTATTTATGAACTAAAATAAAAAATTGAATTGACTGACCATGTAGTGATTGCACTATTTATTTGTAGCTAGACAAATGGACTATAAGCTATAACTTGCATTGTTCGTTATGTTATCATTTAAAAACTGGGTAATATTTAAGTACACATGCATTAGATTTAAAAAAAAAAAATTATAATACCACAAATAATATCCGAAAAAGCAAGTTAATTTTGTTAACCATGAATGATATAGCTAATCAACTCACAAACAAACACAACATGCCGATGAAAAGATTCAAATTTCAGTACCGTCAACAAATACTTTAGATAAACAAATTGAATTAGGCAACAACATCTAATACAAACAAACACCAATTTTATTTGATTAATTTTCAAAGCTTCACTCAAAAGTCAGACCAATTAAAGCATATATAAGCTACTTAGAGAACTTTCAATCTTTGTGTGCAATACATGTTTTAATTATGGCCTAGTGATGTATTTCTTTTACTCCGTTGGTCCATTTTTACTTAACGGACAATAAAACAAATGACAATTTTACTATATAAATTTTTGAATATAAATAAATTCAATGTGTTTTGGGAACCATTGGAAATGACTATAGTTCATAATAAGGGTAAATTATGAATTATAAATTTTATCTTGATTTATTAAAATCGACATTCAATTTTTAGTATAATGGACAAGTAAAAGTGGACAGTCATAATAGTTGATATTATCACAGTACAAAATTTCTTAAACGTTTTAAAAGGACCTCAAAATTTTCTTAATTTATATGTGGCAACCTAAGTACTCCCTCTGTCTCAATTTATGTCGCACTTTTTGGATTTCAAAATTCAAATAGGTTTTTCTTTGATCGTATTTTATCATAAATATTTTAAATTATCAAATATTGTGACTTATAATACCTTTTACGTAGTTTTCAAATATGTAAGTATTATTTCAAAAGATTTAAGAATTTCATGCCAAAATTCACGGTTAAAATTAAACTTCTTTGACTATCGAAATTTCAATTATGCACATAAATTGAAACAAAAAGAGTAATAAAGAAATATAATAAAAGCAAATGAGGCATATGAAGTACATATCACATCACCGGTAAAATGGTTAAATAATATTTTTCTTCTTCTCAATTTATGGGAAGATGTTTGAATATGAATTTTAATACTTGTGGTCTAAAGTAAGTCATAAATTTTTTGTGATAATAAATCATTTTAACTGAGAAATTTAAAGTTAAATTGTTACGAAATATGAAAAGATAGCATTCTTTTTTAGACTGATCAATAAAAAACAAGAGTGTCACATAAATTGAGACGGTAGAATAATTGATTATTGTGTTTATATCAAGTTAATAAGTATATAACACTCTTCTTAACATAAATAATATCATTACAATATACTCCTTTATTTAACTTTTTATTATATTTTAGTTTGATTGAGCATAAAATTGAAATGACATAAGATAATATTAGCTTCTAGTTTTAGTAGTCTTTGAATTGTTGGAGGGTGAAATTTTTCCAAAATATGAAAAAGAGAAAATATGTATAGTTCTATTGAGGCGGCGGAGTGTAATTTACATTTACCCACTTTCTTCAAAATTTTACTAGAGGGACAACTAAGGGACTTTTTGTAGTCCTCACAAAAGTTTCCAATAAAATTTTAAAATTTTCAATTAATTATTTTTAGGTCCTAATCTTATTTTTTAAAGTCAAATTTACTTTTTGTTCTTAAGGTCTACATTTCAAAAGTTGTCGAACCTTTTTTCTGTCTTTTGGTTTTCTATTTGGTGCCCGGTATCCGCATTTGAGCTCGATTAATCCAGATAACTCATGTTGCGTAGCGGCCATTGGGGGGAAGTGCTCCCTTCAAAGATTTTTCCATACCCAGGTTTGAACCCCTGATCCCTGATTAAGGAGGAGCAGCCCAATCCGCTGCATTAGTTCTGTGTTTGTCTTAAAAGTTCATTAACTATGTATAGATTATTAATTTAGAACTAAATAACTTTAAAAAATTAGGATCTAGAACTTATAAACGTCAAATTCTGGCTCCACATTTGATTTGAAGTAAATAATTTCATCAAAATGAAAGTTAATTTATTAAAGGAGTGAAATGAAAGTTTTGCTTTTATATATTGAAAATCTACTTATATGAAATTTAATTGTTACTAACATAAATTATATTTTTTTAATTAAAATATCTACTTTTATATCTCAGGTTTGGCCCAAGGTTCAACGCGAGCCTCACCTAACTAGTTCTGATTGATTAATAAAGAAATCAAAGACCACAAATGAAGTTTAAAATATTGAAAAATCTCTTTGCTTTTGTACCTCCAACACCAGATAAATAAAAGGAAGAAATAAACATAGAGAAGTATTTCAATTACATAAGTTTAATCAGTACTGCTTGGACAAAGCCGAAATTCAATGTTCTAAGTTTTGGCTGATTTATACAAATATCCCGTCTTATGATTTTAAAAAGTTGTGCAAATATATAATTTTTGGAGAATTACCCTTCTAATAATGTTAGATTCGGATCTAATGCTCATATATTGCTTAACCTTAGAGATAACACATTAGATTTTCGTCTAGCGTCCGTAAAACTTACTAAATTTTAGTTTTTCTCATAAGATTTTCAATTTGCTCAAAAAAGATCTTTTTATAGTGATCCAAAAGGTGCATAAATTACAAAAAATAAAAAACAAAAAAATTGAAAAGATCATTTTCCAACCAACTATGCCAAAGGGACAATCGGCTAAAATTTCTGTAACACTAATTGAAAAGATAATTGTTATCACACACAGTGACACTAATTCTTGATTTGTTTCTATTTGAGAGGGCAATATAATCAGGGGCGGATTTACATGGCGGTGAGGGTGTTTACCCGAATACTCTCGGCAAAAAATTACTGTGTATATATAGGGTAAATTTTTCGTGTTTATGTACATATATTGACTTTTGAACACCCTAAACAAATACAAAAGGTTAGCTCAAGTGGTTCAGGGTGTTCAAAATTGTCTCTAGCATCCTAGTTTTGATCTCCAGGGACAACATAGTTTTTTATATTTAGCTTTTGTTGTTTTTTTAATCCTATGAGTGAAAATCCTGAATCCGCCTCTGAATATAATGGTTGTTGAGGAGCATCATGTAAGCATGAGGACCAATGAATTGTCCATTTACTATTTATTTTAACCAATAAAACCATCACTTCAAAGTTCACCAACCATTGTTATCATTTCCTCTTTCTTTCAATAAAAAATTAGTTGTATTTTTCCTAGAAGACAAAATCCATATACTTGGCTCAACTTCTTTGCGCTCGTTACATGAAGCACGTAACTGCTTTTTGGTGAAAGAAAAGACTTAATAAAATGACAATTTCGTTTATCAATGTCTTGAAAGTAATAATTCGTCACCATGCTCAGATATTGGTGCGGATTTAGAAATCGGATTCGTCATCACGTGAATCTTAGGATTCGGAGATACAGACAGGACAATGGATACGGGTATTAATTAAGATATACAACCAGTAAATGTATGTTTGACTTGTATAAGTATGCATCTGACAATTAACTGAGGTTATTTAATTAAAGTTAGTATAATCAACTCTTTCTAAACAGTTAATATTTTATTCATAAGTTATCTCGTTTAATAACAAAGTGTTCTATACTTTATGTGTAATTAAGTTATTTGGTGTCTGTGTCCGGACATGGTCAAATTAAGGAGCTAGCTTATTGAGAAAAAATAGTTTTTGTTTTGTCACATATGGCAGCAGGGCAATGAATACTTATCCACAACTTATCATGTATAGTTAAATGATTCAATAAAGTGAAAATGTGATTTAATTAACCACACAGGTTAAGTATTAGAAGTCTATATACAAATATAAAACATGCATCTATTGATTTGATATGAGCATTCGGTATGGATAAGTTTTTAATGTTCTACAATATAACTATATACAGTAGTGCATCAAAATCTCTAGCATATGACTAGAAGCAATGTATCTAAATCTTTTTAAGTACGGAATGACCGTACGTAACACCATTACCTTGTAGAACTGGAAGTAAATGTGACCCTCTTCTGTTAATTTTAAACTAAACAATTGATCAATGTAAAAAATAATTAAGAGTAGGCTTCAGATGAAGGGAATATATAGGGGTCCAGCAATAGGCCTAGAGAGATTAAACTTCCAATAGTGGAAATGAGGGTCTAGGATGAGATTGACAGGGATATGATGAGATTGACTAATTATGTCTCTAATTACCTACTTATATTATGAAACATCAATGTAACAGTACAAAAGATTACTGTTAGAAGCAGTAAGGCAAGTATCACGAGGACCACATTTTAGTGAATGAGCTTGTGGTAGGGACATTCCATCTATGAACAATTAGTTTAAGAGGTTAACTTAACTTTTTATCTATGTACATTGTGAAAGAATTTTGCATTATTAGATTATCTAAAAATAATCATATGTAAATATGTCTGTAAAAAATGAGTTTAGGATGATCATGAAAACTCATCAAATGTTATGCAATCTGATTAGACATGTTACTAAAACAAACTAATTATATTTTGTCGTTGTTTTATTAAGGTTGGTTGGTCGCCCAAAACATAATTCTTATCCCTTTCCGTCGGTTTTGTACGTACTCATTCTCATGTTTAATATTTTCTATAACCTCAGGAACTATCTTTTACAGCTGCCCCCTCGCCCTGACTTTGTCGACCAACCTGAAATGTTCAGACCGTGAATTCCCCTTTTAAGGAGCAAAACTTAAGGTCAGAAATCCAAAACTATAAAGTTCTGCAACTAGATAGAGCCAATGATGATTCATATCTTGGTTATTCAGTATTGAAAATTCTGTGATTTTCGTGAGAAATGCTAGAGAACCTGTCGAAAGTCTTTGGCTTGCACGACGCGTCCTCTCATTTTCTTCAGCTATAAAAGATAAGAATAGGCATTTTATTCTCTTCTATCACTTTATGCATTGGAGCCCGACTATATCCGGATTCACACCGCGTAGGGCTCCATTCGGGAGAAAGCGCTCCCTATCAAGGATTTTTTCATACCCAGGGCTCGAACCCAAGACCTCTAGTTAAGGGAGGAGCAGCCCCATCCGCTGCACCACATCCTTTAGTGGCTGATGGTTTTGTTGTTAATGCTTCTGATACCTATTTTATTCTAAAATGATAGGATCAGATTGTGTGATTATGACTTAATCGTGATATTTATTTTTCCAAATGTTAGAGGACGTTTCATATCCCGTCCTTTACTACCGAGATATTGTTTACTACCCATATATACCGGTAGAGATTTCTCTTGTCAACCCACCGAAAAATACTTCTTCTCTTCTACATAAAAGTTAATATTCTTCTGATTTCTGGGCAATAGTTTGTGCAATCTCCATACTTCCAACCACTAGTGCAGGTGTTCGGGAGTTGTTGTGAAACCCTGGAGAGCGTACTGGGCTAAACGATTTGCACCGTGGTCGCTCCGAAAATCGCATTCAATCCAGTGGCTTGCCATGATACAATAGTGGTTTCATAATTTGTTTTCTTGTTTTATTTGTTACTGATCTATATTGTTATCAATTTTTACTAACATTTATTTATTTAAAAATAAGATAGATTATCTACTACAACATATTAAAATATATTGATAGTGTAAAAAGCTTTTAGCAATTACAGTATAGGAGTATAAGTTAAATCTTAAATTAAACCAAACTAACCACGGTTTTTAAAGCCAAAGCCCTTGTGTCCTTTCTCAGTAATTACTTTCTTAATCATTTGGTTGACCCCATGCCCCCCTCGCCCTCACTTCTTGCCCCCCCTTAAAGCTAAGAATAATCATTCTGCCTTTTATTCACTTTCTTCTAATAAGCGTCTTTTTTCAAATGATTTGCATATTACTTTCAAATTCAGCTTCCTAATAAGCAAATTCATTCACATCAGATATGGTGAATGATTTGCATCACACCAGCAGATCCTCTCCTTTTCATAATCATCGTTATGTTTGCCTTATTATTTAATAGTAAATAATTAATCAAAAATTCTTTGCGTATTTCCACATGTAAAACATGTCAATACATGTATCCGATTACGAATATTAAATTATTAAATACATTCTAATGAATCCTCGATTGTAATTAGGAAAGTTTAAAAGTTTAAGATTTTTGAAAGTTACAATACCAACTAAAAATTGTGGTTAAATGGCTTTCGTGAATCTGTAAAGTGATTAATTAATGGAGGCAACTTTTCATTATATAGTTGTGCTGGTCTACCATGGTTCTTATAGTGTCTCTTTATTTTTATTTTTGGTTACACCAGAACAAGCTAGGAATTGATTTGAAAGAATCTTGTCCAAATTAAGTACAGTGTAACATTCTAGAAATTGTTGAAAAAGGACATCGTAACGGTTGGTTTTGAAGATCCCGCTTAAAATTTTTATGATGGTTGTCAAGGAGATAAGAGGTTGGACGCTTCAAGAAGTTACAGATGGTGAAGATAATATAATTTGTCGTCGATTGGGCCGGGATTTCGGTTTATTATTAACACATGGAACCCTTGCCTATGAGGTAGAACCTATGTCTAATTGAGCAGGTTTACTGTATTGAAATGTTCCAACTCCCAACCTCCTGCCTCACAGATATAATTGATTTATCTTCATAGTTTATGTGTAATGGGCAGCATAGGTCATTTGAAAAAAAAAAGGGAAAAGGCTCAAATATGCCATCCAACTATCGAAAATGGCTAATTTATGCCACTCGCCAATAGTTTGGCTTATTTATGCCATCGAACTATAGGAAATGACTCATTTATGCCATCAAACTATAGAAATGGCTCATTTATGCCACTCATCAGTAGTTTGACTCATTTATGTTATCGTCCGTTACCAAAATGACTCATCCATGCCTATTTTTCATTAACGCCGGTTTTATAATACCAGATATGACACGTGGCCTCCAATTAGAGGTCTACGTCGTTTAATTAAACTAGCCCAATTTTAAATACCAAATTAATAAAAAATCCGACCCATACACCTTACCCACCCACAACCATAATCTAGTTGGAGGCCACGTGTCATATATGATATTGTAAAATCAGCTTTAATGAAACATGGCATGGATGAGTCATTTTGATAACAGGCGATGACATAAATGAGTAAAACTATTAATGAGTGGCATAAATGAGCTATTTCCTATAGTTTGATGGCATAAATGAGTCATTTCCTATAGTTTGATGGCATAAATGAGCCATTTCCTATAGTTCGATGGCATAAATGAGCCAAACTATTGACGAATGGCATAAATGAGTCATTTCTGATAGTTGAATGACATACTTGAGCCTTTTCCCAAAAAAAAAAAAAAGATTATTAAGCGGGCTGAAAGTTCAAGACCACCCTTTAAGGAGGTCATTCTTGCAAATTGCCCCGTGACATCTCAAAATCAATTGCTAACAGATGTGGTGAGATGGAATTAATTTCTCAAACCTTAACTAGAATTCTTGAGTTCGAATATTTGAAATGGAGAAACTCTTATCAGGAACGTCTCACCCTCAATGAATCTTACACGGCGCAAAAATCTTAATTGATCGCAACATTAGATTCCAGATACATACATGATTAACCCCCTGCTCCCACATAAAAAAACACTTCAAAAATGTGAATCAGTGTACTGATGAAATCATTTCAATTCCAGAAGGAGAATATGTTTGGTTAAGACTTTTTTGAGCAGTCGGTATAAAACAGCCTATAAAATGCACAATTGGAAAGGTGATGAAAGCCGAAATTATAGACAAAGTTGCTTCACTTTCTTGATTGAAACCCAAGGCTGAAACTAAAGTTATCCATAAATACATTAAGTTGGCAAATTCCCATCACAGAGAGGTGAGGAACTTTTTAAAAATAAGAAAAACAACAGTTTTCCTTTTCTAATTTTGTAAAAGAGTTGTCAAGGTAGGAGTAGCCTCTGTGGTGGACAAGATGAGGAAAGCGAGGTTGAGATGATTCAGGCGCGAGAAGTTGGTTTAGCAAGAGTTAAGAGAGGTAGAGGTAGGCCGAAGAAGAACTGGGTGATTAGACTTGACATGACGCAGCTTCAGCTGACCTAGATGACATGACCTTAGATAGGAACGTAGGGAGGTCGAGCATTAGGATAGATGGTTAGTAAGTAGCTGAGTGTTGTCACACACTATGTGGGAGAGGCAGGGAGCTATCACCCTTCTCTCCTTCCTTTTAGTAGAATTATTTAGTTATCGCGTAGTTTCTTATTCTCCAATGTGTATTATTATATATGTTGTGGCTCTTGTCTTGTATATTGCTAATTTGTTGTTTTATTTTTCTTACAATCCTGCATTGGTACATTTTTTTTGAGCCGAGGGTCTAACGGAAACAAACTTTCTGCCTCACAAAGGTGGGGGTAAGGTTTGCGTACCCTCCCCAGACCCTATTTGTGAAATTACACTGAGTATGTTGTTGTTGTTGTTGTTTTTGAAAAGAGTTGTCAAGCTAGCTCACTTTCCAAATAATCACTAAAAAAAATCACTACACACGTTTCTCCTAGTCATAAAGAGTAAGTCGAGATTGGCTCGAGCTCTGAGAATGAAAATTTTCTTCATGATATTAGAAAGCGTTTTATTTTTCGTATTGAGCCTACTCGACACGAATATCAAATTATTTGGGCTTGTGGGCTTCACATACCTGATAATTAAAAAAAAAAAAAAAAAAAAAAAAAAAGGTAATCTAGTGTTTGCTTAAACTAATTTTCTCTTGTTGAATTCCTAACATGGGAGTGTACCACACTGATAAAGAGTTGAATTTATGTGTACCAGTAGTGTATATGACCTATAACAAGAGGTAATTATTTATAATAATTCTAATCTGATAACCTAAAAATATACTAAATAACCTGCTATAGTGATTAGAATATATTGATATATAGTAAAAGTTCTTTACACTATCGCCGGTTGATATTAAAGGAACCTGGCATACTTGCAATTCGAATGTAAAGTCACGTATCGTATAATTAATACCACATTTAAGCTATATACACCGTCAGTATACCAACAGTGCATCTCGAAGAGTCATCTATCAATAAAATAAAGAAGAAGAATTATTGCTAAAGTATTGTCATGACCCCACGTTAATTAGTGGTCACATGAGAGGCACATGCTATTGACACTTCAACATAATTATACTGAAACTATTGTGGAACGGGTATTAACGAAAATTAGGTTTTTACTTCTCTTCCCCAAATTCTTCTTCTTCTTGTCAAATTCTCTTCTCACCTACTCTAATTCTCTTCTAATTCTTCTTCAGCAGATCTGAGCTACAATGGAGCTCCAATCTATCTTCCATTTTCGTGATTAGCTTAGTTAGTTGTAATCACAATTTAGTTTTATCAATATATAGAAAATTGTCTCAAAAACTCTAGCAATTTTCATTTAGTACGTCAACTTCTGTTTTGTGTGATTGAGATCATAACAACTATTTTTGTATTTAAACATGCGTGATGGCTAAACTATTTTCGTATTTAAACATGTGTTGTTGCTAAAATGAAATAAAGCAGGAATATTATTTGGGATTGCCTTTTAGAGGAAGCAATAGTCCGACATTTGATTTGGAGAAAATGAAGGTACAAATAAATTGATTAAAGAGGAATAGTAGTCTAATCAAGAAATTAACGTAGAGAATTTGTAACAAAAAAATAAAATAAATGACGTCAATCTAATTAATGCTTTTGACGTTTTCTTTCAAGATCCCAAATTATGAAGCAAGCAATGTGATGATTTAATGGTGCTTCATTGATTTACAAGATTCTTAATCATGTTTGAATTAAAATTGCGTCCTTAGATACGCTCAAAACTAGAATTGACAAAGTATACTTTGAAAAAATTGCTCAATCTTTGTAGTAATACATTAAAAGAAAGAAAACAAGAAGCCCACTATGACTTCGTTTGTTTATAGTAGCACCAATGCATGGTTGTGTTGGCATATCTTGCTTGCATGAGGAAATGTCTACTAAATAAATATTTCTATCCGAGTTTAAATTTTATACCTTGATACATAGTATAAACTTGATAGCATAATAGTATTCCACATTATCAGGTCATCCAACGAATATTTGCAGGTAACTGCGCATTATTATTTAATTATATTTTTTTTATTAATTATTTAATTATATATAAGCGCAATTAGTCGCCCCATATTTGGTCTAGTTCATGGTAAGAGCAAAAAGGCAGAGGGTCGAGCTCATTATCCTCTGAGGTTTGGACCATGGGCACATATATACTAGCACTTGAGGATTTTTATGTAAGAAATTTTTCCACTATAAGTTATTTATTTTATTTTCAAGATTATAAATCCACTTCTTCTTAAGAAGATTTACCTATAGATATATATCATTTGATTGATCTGATAATGTTAAAACATTATTTACATTGAAGGAGTATATAACTTAAACAATAGGATTTGTAACTCCTAAAAATAAAAAAGTAATTTGAGTTTAAAAATTCTTTGCATCGTTGTAACTTAAAAGTAAGACAAGTGACGTAGACTAAACTGTGTAAAATTTTCATTACCCTTTTTCCCACTATGATCTCACAACTTACGTACGTGACTTGTGGTAGAAAAAAAAGAACACGAAAAAGATAGCTAGGGTACTCGAGCGAACAAGGCGGCATGGTTGAAGTACGTGAAAAATGTTAACTATTGGAGTTTGTTACAAAATACACAATTTGTCTACGTAGAATAAGACATAATAATAATGGGATTCATTGAAGACTTATTGATACACACAAAGAAAGGAAGTTGATGGAACGTCATTTTAGGGTTAGATGGAAACTACTGCAACATGGGGCCAAAGTGACTAGTAGTATTCATGTCGGCACTCTTTGCAAGATCATTTTATGGATTATTTATAGGAAATGGAGATTGAGAACACACTAATCACTTTGCTTTTTACTAATTAAACAAAGAGAGAAAAAAAAAGAGATGGGGCACCATTCATGCTGTAATCAACAAAAGGTAAAGAGAGGGCTTTGGTCCCCAGAGGAAGATGAAAAGCTCATAAGATATATTACTACTCATGGCTATGGCTGCTGGAGTGAAGTCCCTGAGAAAGCTGGTCTCTTTTCTTACTTCTTTGAACATATAATTAACTCTATATTCTTCTCTGCATTCTACATCTTCATCATGATTTCGTTAAGTTACATATAATATCAGTCTGACAGCGGTGGAGATAGGATATTATCGAAGGGTTCATTATCTACTATATATATGTAAAGTGTGATTTTTCAACGAACCCCATTCCGCTTCTCTAGCTCTGCTAGTGGCAAATCTAGACTTGATGCATCGGGTTCAACAGAACTTGATCGCTGTAGTGTCTAGCTCAGATTATACATGTGTGTGCGCAAAAAAATATTAATAGCACACACATATAAAGAGTAGAATCCATTGGCTCTAAATACTGAACTCGTCATTGTACTATATAATGTACAATATTCACAAGACATAACAAAACTTGTGTTAGTGATATTTGTTTCCATTTGCCAGAAACCACATTGCTGACTAATTTTTTTTAAAAAAAACTCATTTATTGCATTGGGAAAGGAATGCTAGGTTGTCAATGGGGTTTGAATTTTCTATTTTAACTGTGAATGGCAGGAAGCACACCAAGGAGCTAGCCCTCAACCCCTCGTTGAATGAAACTTCGTTGTTGCTACTATTGTTTTTTCTTTTATTTTTTTTAATTGATTAATTAATGGTGGCTTTAATGTGGTTTTATGCCCAATTAGTTTAGAATATTGAGGCGTAGTTGATTGACTGACGGATTGTTTTGGGTCCTATAGGGCTACAAAGATGTGGAAAGAGTTGTCGTTTGAGATGGATCAATTATTTGAGGCCTGATATTAGAAGAGGAAGATTTACCCCTGAAGAAGAGAAGTTGATTATCAGTCTCCATGGAGCTGTAGGCAACAGGTTAATTTTCTTAATACTAAAAATGTCCCACTTTTTATTTTATTGTTTAAAATTAAAACTTTAATTTTCAATTTCTAGTATTCTAGCTAGCTAGTTAAACTTTCTTTAGTATTTTCATATATGTAAATTGCTCACAACAACGTAATTGTACAAACCAAATATAAGTCTTCTTAATTTGTACATATTAAATAATTGAATCAAATAAGTACTCTTGGTTGTGAAGTAGTGAAACTTAAGTATTCACTCCATTTAGCAACTTGGAAAAAATACTCCTTTCTACTTATAGATTATGTTTTACTTTGAAAGCAAGATTCTTATATTATAAGATATTAGTTTATTAAGTTATGTGCATATGACACACACAAAAAATGCACTCAGAATTAATTTCATTGTCAAAGCAGTTTCTAAAAAGGACGTTAGAGAGGCAACATCAGATGTTTTCAGTTGATAATACTCAGTTAACTAATGAAACAGTTCCCTCTTGATTTTGTACTGTATTTTATTCTCAATTCGATATTTAATTAGTCATAGTTTACTAGAGTTCACGGCAAGTTGTCATTGAGAACACATACTGGACCACTACTTCAATAGAACCACCTTATTTTTGTTCTCCCTTTCTTTCGGTATACGTAACCTTATTTCTTTTTTAGTCCATTTTATAATTATAAAAAAAAAAAAAAAAAAAAAAAAAGGGGCTCCGGTCTAAATTTGAAAATGATTAACTCAAACATCTCATCTTACCCATTATGACAAGTTTTTATAGCCACGAACAAGTAATGATATGCTTAAGACCACAAATTTTAAAGGGTAAAGGGTCAAATATATCCCTCTACTTTAGTTTATTGCCTAACTTTGCCCTCCATTAGCCAAAGTAGTCAAGTATACCCCTCCGTTAGCCAAAGTATACACATATACCCTTGAACAGATGGAAATCCCCAAATCAGCCAAAATTTCCCATTTAACTAAAATTACCCATGCCCCATAAGTTAGACCCGGACCCAAAAAATAATTTCCCCACACCCTAATATACCCCCCCCCCCCCCCCCCCAACAAAAAAAAAAAGCTACAGAAATTAACTTGTAAACCTGCAAAGATACTCGATTAGTCTCCTATTATAAGACAAATAATTTCTTCTCTCGTTTCTTCTTAACATAAATACTATGCAAATTTATTCTTAGAAATTAAGAAAAACAAGTAAAGCTAAAATTTAAAAACACATAACACCAGTAGGAATAACCACGAACATACTCAATTAATCGCACTATTACTCGATAATATTTCTTCTTCTTAACATCACAAATTTCTGCTAAAACATTAGAATACACACACACTTGCAAATCAATAAAAGCTACACACACACACACACACACACACACACACATATATATATATTGATTATACAAAAATGAAACGATGATTAAAACTGATAAATTATCTGCAACTGAAAAACATTCAACGTGATGATGAAATTAGCTTCGATAGAGAAAATAGTTTTACTGATAAATAGTTTTTGTTTTTTTAGTTTCAAACAAAAAAATATACACTGCAAATTTGTGCTTAGAAATTAAGAAAAATAAGTAAAGCTAAAATTAAACAACACATAACACTACGATAATATTCTTCTTCTTAATTAACATAGCAAATATTGCTTAAATTTAAGAAACACGATCACTTGCATTTTATTTTATTTTTAAAAAAACTACAAAAATTAATTTATTTTTTTAGGGTGGGGGGGAATTATTTTTTGGGTTGGTTCGGGTCGGGTCTAAACTTATGAGGCATTGGTAATTTTAGTTAAATGGATAATTTTGGCTGATTTGAGGATTTCCATCAATTCAGGGGTATATGTATATACTTTGACTAACGGAGGGCAAAGTTAGCCATTAAACTAAAGTAGCGGGATATATTTGACCCTTTACCCAATTTTAAAAGTCTATTTTTTTTTCTTAAACTTCATACTCGATCACATAAAGTCATACAAAATGAGATGGAGAGAATATAGTAACTTATTTTGGTGTTGAAAATGGATTTAGCTTATATACATTGTACAATGCTAAGAAGTTTTACAGTATTAGCATATTTTAAAATGTTGTATCATGTATGTAGCAGAAACCAGTCTTTTTTTTTTTCTGAAGTTACTGAACACCCTTTTACACAAGTATTATAGTTTCTTGTAGTTATCTTTTCACGTGATTTGATGGTGTAAAAATTCTTTGAGACTGTTAGTCAATTAAATGTTCTGTTTTGTAACATTTCCTATGTAAAAATTATAGGTGGGCACATATAGCAAGTCATTTACCTGGAAGAACAGATAATGAGATAAAGAATTACTGGAACTCATGGATAAAAAAGAAGTTAAAAAAGCCTTCAAAACCATCAACAAACACAACTATAACTGATCATCACCAACAACAGCAGCATCAAAGATCTCCATTGGCTAATTATAACGCAATTACAAGCCAACAAGATATATTCTTTACACAAGATATTGGAACAAAATCTCAAGTGCTCCTCCAAGATTCAGCCCTGTTCACTTCTCCAAACCAATTATTCTTTTTCGACAGTGGTTCACTCGACTCTATGACAAATGTTATTAATGATGCCACAAACCGAAGTACGAATAATGCAGCTTTATTTCAAGAAACATCAGTGTTAAACTCAGAGTTTTGCTGGCAAGTTGATCAAGTGCAACAACAGCAACATCAAGTACAGACAGCATACGCGATAGGAATGGATTCGAATTATTTGCCACCGTTGATAGAGAGTATGGTACCACCCATGGAAATACCCCATAGTAGTAACAATAATTTGATGGTGGAAGGGCAAGGAAATAACAATCAATTGAATGAATGGAGTAGTCAAGTGGACACACAACAATGTTGTCCAAGTTATCTATTTTGGGATCAAGAAAATGAACCACTTGGAGGGGATCATGAGATTATAGATCCAAGTACATCAAACAATATGGGACAAATTTTATCTTCTTTTCCTTCTTCTCTATGATTGCAACTTCATGAGAGTGAAGATTGAGTTTTTTTTTTTTTTTTTTTTTTTTTTTTTTTGAATTATTTCGGAAGGTTTGTTATTAATTGAGTTGTGAGATAGATAGAGAGTGAAATGAAAGGTGTTTGCAACAGCATGTTAATTAAAAGTGTTTCTTTGGACATATTCTCATAATTAAAAGAAAGGGAAATAACATTGAGTTTGATGAAAAATGCTTCATTTATCCTTTAATTCACCTATTCTTCATAGTGTTTTAGTTATATATTGTATACATACATGCACACACATCAGTCTAAGAAACTTTTACACTTTTTTTTTTTTAAAGAAACTTTTACATTATCATATCATATTTGCATGTTATAATAGGTAATTTGTCTTGTTTCCAACGTTTCAAATTTATATTTAAGGAGGCTTACGCGTAGATATCATTTGAGTGAGTTGATAGTATTAAAAATCCTCTACACCAGAGCAAATATATGTTGCCCCAAGTGGTATTATAGTCGAAATTATTTACTAGATAATAAGCAAAATGAAAATACCAGATATAAATATTAAAAATGTCAATGCTTGTTATTATTGTAATTTATTCATTTATTCACTTTTTTCAAATTTTGATCCCGCTGTTGAAAAATCCTACATAAACTATTATTTCATGAAGGAAAACCATTTTACGCAAAGAAGGGGCGCATTCTACATTATTACTAATATAAGCTTCCCGTCGACATGGTTGCTAAGTAGGCGTTTGGACATGCGATTTGAAACCATGAGATGAAATCAGCGTTTGGACATGGATTTCATCTCATGATTTCAAATCATAGTTTGAAATCCTAAATCACTCAAAAAGGCATGATTTAGGGTTTCAAACCATGGTTTTAAAAATTTTAAATATAAAACTTGACCAATAGTTTATGTTTTGTAAAAAAAAAGACCCATAAGTTGGTAGATTTTTTTAATAATTACTCCCACCAACCATTATTAAAGAGTAGTTACATTACTATTCATGTTAAATTTTCTTTTTTATTGAACTAAAGTTTGATCAATTGATGTTGTATTTTTCGAAAGGCTTTCTAATAGCGTATTAATATAGTTATAAACTATGACCTGTTCATTTGATAAGATTGTATAAGAATTGAGAATATTTTGATAGTTTTCACGACTTGTGGGATTTTTATGTCTATAAGAAAAAATACAACTTAAGAAATTGAAATTGCATATCCAAACATAGTTTCATCTCATTGTTTCAAACCATGATTTCAAACTATGTTCAAACGGCTCCTTAGAGTCTTTGATTTTACTTTGAGGGCCTTTTGGTCATTTCACGTAATATAAGGTGCATTAATTTGCTTGCATTGTACGCTTAACAACTTGGACATGGAATTTTACTGACACAGCACCACTTATCTTTGCTAAAATGTCAAATAAATCCTAACTTTTGTAATATGGGCCCACGAGGTTATGTCTGTAATTGTAACTAAATGAAAAAACTCTATTGGCTGAAAAAATAGATTAGTCCAGCTCACATATAAAATCTTTGTTGTGTTGACCAAATCACCCTTTTACCAACCCTTCTGGACGGTGGCCCCACTTGAATTCTAACTTCATGCATGTGCATTTGCTGCTTTTCAAAGTCAATTATTGTTTCAATTTATCTCATTTGGTTTACTCTTTGCTTCCACGTGTATATGATTGCTGACCTATTGTAATTTGCATAACTCTTATAGCAAACAAAAAAGTACTTCACCGTTCACCTGTCTACTCAGAAGCATGTGGATGGGTTTTATCATTGGTTACTCCAAAATAATTAATCAAGAGTACTACTTATTAGCTATTTCCCTTTTACTTCTATTACTACAAGGTTTAGCCGATTACATTATGCTAAAAAATGAGAATAAGAAGGCAACATATATACCAAAAATTAAAATATTAAGAATCATAATTTAGATTGTGGTATTAAGTCATGGAATGAAATAATTTCATTCTTAATCAGAGATTTCGGGTTTGACTCATCAAAATAGAAAAAAATGATAGAATGTATTTTATGCGGTGCAAACTAAATAATCAAAATTTCAAGACAGATATTACACGTATAATGGAAAACGTGAAAAGGTTCTCTAGGGGAGAAGCAGTATGGTCATTAGCAAGTAGAATATGCAATGTAAATGCATGGAAGTAGCCCTTTCACTTTTTTGTCCCTCAACAATTCAAACAGTTGCTAAAACTTCTCATATGATTATCCTATTAATTCCTTTATGCCTTATTTTATTATTGAATAATTTTATGAAACTTCCTTCTGAATTTTAGTTTATAGGTAATATAATACTTTTGACTTACTAAATTGTGATACTTTTATTTTTTTAAACGATTTTAAGTGAGCATTTCGACCTAATTTTAAGTGAGCATGTCCAAAATTACTGTAGCTGATGGATAAATTCTATGCAGCTTTGACTAAACTGTCCTTTGCTTATATCATCATTCATCACCATTGAAAAGCATAACTTCTTTTTCCGTGCGACGTGGCATGAAAATGGAAGTTTTTTTTTTGTTTTTTTTTTTTTGGGCCACCGACCTTTTCTCTATCCGCATATTGCTTTTCACTAGGTGGGTAAGTAGTACCCTACTATTTATTAAGTACACTTTTTCTCTCTCTTTGATTATCATACACAGAATGCTTTCAAATGGAGCCACTGAGGCACGTATTTACTGTTCTTTGCTTCTTCGTTTTTTATTATAAAAGTTTAAGACTAACATATTACATTTAAAATTAAAGGAGATCAGCAAATGTACACGTGTGGATAATAACAACAATGCAAAAGCCTTCTTCACTTTCTCCGATTCGCAGTCATAAACCAATACTTCAATCTACTCGAGAGCAAATCTGTAGACATTCCATAAGAAAGGTATTAGATGGCCTTATTTTCTAAATATCAACATTGTGAGAAATATACTAAAATTAATTATCAAAGTGTAGCAGTCCATCTGGATTTTAGAAATAATATATCTGATAATGTTGAAATGTTTGTGCGAGTATCTGTTTTTCAAAGAATACCAAATTAATTTTAAGTATGTTAGTATTATATGGAGGACCTCTAACTTGCAAACTTCCGCTAAAGATTTAAAAATCACATATTCAAAACATATACATCTCCAAAATTCCAAAAAAAAAAAAAAAAAAAAAAAAAAAGTTAATCATTCATTTTAATATTTTCACCGGTGATCGGGCCCGTGCACAAAGACGGTTTTATAGCTTCGAGGTAATAGTTGAAAAAACTTACTAAAAAAATACATAGAATGCACCATTGGGCCCGTGCCGACTAGTACTAATATATAAAAGAGACTAGAAGCACAGTGTTGTCCGTCGACATGCTAGCTTGCTTAAACAGGGTTATTTTTGGTATTCTGTAATTTTAAGGCTTTAAGAGTATTGTACATCTTGCTGCATGAATGTATTTTCCCACAGCTGACCAAGAAAACCGCTCCACTATAGTTTAATTATTCCCTCCGTTCACTTTTACTTATTCACTTTGAATTTTTTCATGCTGTTTAAGAAATAATAAATACAGTGTATAATTTACCAATATAACCATATTAATTGATGCATATTTTTATTGAATTTAAAAAATAATTTGAAGTGAATAATTAAAAATAAAAATTTATTTTTAGAATACTAGACAATAAAAATATAGAAGAAGTACTTCTTGCCAGCCGAAAAGTTAAAGTACCAGTGGGCCCAC